>NC_072795.1:76530000-76675000 GCF_028583425.1 Eublepharis macularius
TGCTATATGGAGATCCCAAAATGCTTTGACTCCTATGTGCAAGAAAGAATGATCCTTATAGTCTTTTGTGTATATTTCTCCCATAAATTACAAAAAAGATTTAGGGGAACTCACAGATTATCTTTCCAGTGTCTTGTACATTTTGCAGATTTTCCTATGTGCAAACTATATCTACCAATTCTTAAGTATCATTTCTGAAAATCCTTACATGAAGAGAAGATTTATTTCTTTTGTGACATTAGTGAAGTGCATTGTTGCTTAAAAAGCCTTTGTTGAAAGATAAGCTAAGGTGTATATCATTTTTGGGGCTGAGAATGACATCAGTTTACTTTTTGCTGCCACTGTGAAAGTCATGAATAAAATAATGTATATATGTGTGTATGCGTATAAATATAGGCAGAAACAGGTTCAGGATACAAGACAAAATGGATAAGGCGTGCTTCTGGAAAACTCATGGAAGTGATGGAAAAATAGGACAACCTGAAAAAGAAAGCATCACTAAACTGAGCCAAAAATCAAACACTGGATGCTGGATCAAACAAGGAGTGGGGTGTGGAAAAGGTTTAGGTTTGGTTTTTAGCCCACCATCCCTGCGAATGGGCTCAGGGAAGGTTACAATACTAATAGAAATACAGAATCCTTAAACATAAAAGCGTAAGCATGTTTGAGACAACTCACATGTTTATGTGGCGCAGGCACAGTTTGCACACCTGAAGGACGGACTGCCCACCTGCCTTCCCTTCACTGCCTAGGTTGGGAGATCCTGTGGGTGGCTGGAACCTGGTGGGGGCAGGCTGCAGAGTCTTTCAACAGCTAACCACTACTCCCCTTGTGGGGTTGCCAGTTCCAGGTTGTGAAATTTCTGGAGATTTTGAGAGTTGCCATTGGAGAGGACAGGGTTTGGGAGGGGAGGAAACTCAGTAGGGTGTAATTCCATAGAGTGCACCCTTTGAAGGAGCCATTTTCTCCAGGGGAACTGATCTCTGTCAACTGGAGCTCAGTTCTAATTCCAGGAGATCACTAGCTGCCACCTGGGGGCTGGCAACCCCATCCCTGTGCCTAACCTGAGGGTCCCTGAGGGGAAGACAGAAGCCCCAGGGGGCCTTACATCTGCGTAGATCATCTTACAGTTCTCCAAACTCCATTGCTGTCTTCTCTGTCACAGAGAGTGGGCAGGGAAAGATCCAGACAGGGCCCAGGAGCTTCAGAGAAGCATCCATCAGGTGCGAGAGGTTGGGATACCCTGTGGGTGACTGGAGCCTGGTGGGGAAGGGGTGCAGAGTCTTTTGATGGCCTAACCACTACTCCCTGTGTGGGGTTGCCAGCTCTAGGTTGTGAGATTCCTGGAGATTTTGAAAGTTGACACTGGGGAGGGCAGGGTTTGGGAGGGGAGGAAACTCAGTAGGGTATGATTTCATAGAGTACATCCTTTGAATGAGCCATTTTCTCTTAAGGAACTGGTCTCTGTCATCTGGAGATCCTTTCTAATTCCAAGAGATCGCCAGCCACCATCTGGAGTCTGGTAACCCCATCTGTCAGTCCTTAGCAAGTAAATCCCCAAGTTCTCAACATCAATCACACAGGTGATTTGGTTGAAGTAACTTTTATTAGAGATCTATCAGGTTCAAGGTGCTCAGACAGTGGAATTGGCAGAAGTGACGAGGGAAAGCATGGTTAGTTATAGGTTAATGTTCTGCCCCCAGGTTACTAGCCCATTGAAAATCTGGCGCAAACACCAAAGACAAAAACTATCAGAGTTTAGACTACGATAAGCAACAATAGCAAATTAGGTATGAAATCATCCCTGTTCTTAGGGAAGATACAATTTAGACTAGCTGCATCTTGCCTCAAGGCCATTGGTTGCAGAAGTGAAAATGTTTAACTTCAAAGCAGAGATAACACACTGAACAGGCATTGAAAGGTACTCAGAACTCTCCATAGTGTCAGAGGACCAATAGGTTGCATAAAACATACACATGGCATGTACTGCAGGTTAGGCAGTACATGCCCTGCGCCTGACCTGAGGGTCATTGGGGGGGAAGGCAGAAACCCCAGTGGGCCTTACTTCTGAGTAGATCATCTTACAGTTCTCCACATTTCGCTGATGTCTTCTTTCTCACAGTCAACCTGTACATCTGTTGACAGCAGAAGTACAAGCAGACTCTAAATGCCACAAAGCCAAATATGATAGAACAAGGCAGCAGCAATGTACTGCAGATGCCAGACATGCTGAGCTCCAGTGTCTGCATGATCATCGTGCTTCAGTGATGCCACAACAAACTGAAGCTCTCAGCGGATCGTGGAAGCTCAAAACATGACCCCTGAAAAAGGGGCACATCTCCGCAGTCGAGCAGCAGAAAAACAACTCAAAAACAGAACTAGAAATGCCTGAAGATACTGTTTGAAGGCGTCAATACCGCAGTAATCAGGATGTTAGAAGATCTCTGTAACTAGACAAGATGCTATATACTATACAGCCTTACATGACATCGATGATGAGAATGCTGTTCCACGTCACTCATGTGGCTTTCTTAATCAAATTTGCTAATTTTGTTGTACTGAACACTTTCCTTCCAATGGAAAGTTTTCTAACTATTGCTCTAAAAGGGTAGTGAAATTAGATCCCATTCGCCATTCCCTGTTAATTGAAAAGCTTATGAAATGGGAACATAAGCATTCAAAAAACTTTATGGATATCATACAGTCAGTTAATAGTTCTTGCATTTGCGTTGATGCAAGCACAATTGGCTCCTCTGCCAGGTTATGGGCCTTATTGTTTTAGAATAAATGGATCCATCTATCATTGTGCAGGAGCACTGCATCCTGAAAATGGTGATAAGGACAAATATGCTCAATTGTATATTCTTGGTCCTGAGGAGGCTGCAGCCCAAAGAACGCAACTGCAAGAAAATAGTGGGTGCAAGGCAGAGCTACTACTAACCTTGAGTACATTCATGATACAAAATAATCCATTTTCAGAAGCATGTAAAATGCTTTATGAGGTTGAGCTACAGAGTATTCAAGATGCTCAAATGAATAAAGCTGTCCCTTCTACTGTTGCAATAGCTATTATTCATGATTGCAGAAATGATCAAAGAAGATATAATGCTCCAAATCAAATGAGGTTGCCATTATTTTTCAGAATGCAGATGGTGAACCTCCACTCCACCATGACTTGCTGATTCACTGTCGGCAGGTACAAGAACCAACAGTAGAAAACAGAAAGAATCAGCATTCTTGATCCAAATTTAGAGCTTTTGGTGTATCCTCTTGTCTTTCCATATGGTGATCAAAGCTGGGGAATTGACATTCCATTGCAACATAGACCCGGATCTATACGTCACGTTCAAAATCAATCTACAAAACCAAGATCCAGGGTCACACAAATGCAGTACTATCAATCTCGTCTTTTAATCCGGGATGAGTTCAATCCATACTTAAGTTCAGGAAAGCTTACACAGCAGTACATTGTTGATGCGTATGTAAAAATGGTAGCTAACAGACTCAGTTCCATTTGACAAAAATCAATCTCAGTTTAGGACCAAGAAGTATAAAGGTCTAATGAATCAGATCCAGAATTGTGGAGATGATGCACTGTTCTTCTTGGAAAAGCTCTTATTTTGCTCTCATCATTTCAGGGTAGTCCTCAAAATATGATGCAACATTATCAAGATGCAATGGCGATAGTCAGGAATTATGGCAAGCATGACCTTTTCATTACTTGCAACCCAAAATGGGAAGATTAGTGAAAATTTTAACGGCCAATCTATTTAACATCATCCAGATGTTGTTGCGAGAGTGTTCCAGCTGAAATTGAAAGAATTAATGGCAAGTGATTTCAATGAAGAACGTAAAGCATCTTTCAACATTATGTCAGCAAGCAGTAATGATGATCTCCCAGATAGATGTTTTTTCCTTGATGGCCCAGGTGGTGCTGGAAAAACATATCTATAAAAAAGCCTCCTAAGCATCATTTGTGGAGAACAAAACATTGCTTTGTCTGTTGCATCCACAGGAATCACTGCTAATCTATTTCAAGATGGCAGAACATACTTCAATCTGTTCAAATTAGGGCCACCTTTAGATGAGCATCAACTTCCAATATTAGGATTAATTCTTCTGATGCAGAAATCATTCAATCTGCCAAAGCCATCATTTGGGATGAGGCCACTATGGCTCCTGGTATTGCTTTAACTGCAGTAGACTGAATACTGAAAGAAATTATGAATAATCACAAACCTTTTGGTAATAAACTCCTATTACTTGGAGGTGACTTCAGACAAACTCTCCCTGTTGTCAACATGGTGATAAAACCAAAATCGTCAAGAAAAGCATTACATTCCATCAATTTTGGAACAAGTTTAAGATCTTGAGACTAAAATAATGTTCACTCACTTGACCCTTTATGCAGTGAATGGTTTTTAAGACTTTGTGATGGTGACCATGAAAAAATTGACGTTCTACCAGAGGAAATGATAGAAATACCTTCTAATATTTTATATGATGGTGATGATAAAGCCAAAGAAATATTAGTGAGAGCTTGAAAGCTTTGGATTCCCATTCATTTGCTTAAAAAGCCATTCTTTGTCCCAAGAACTCTGATGTGAACATCTTGAATGAGAATGTTCATCATCTCTTAGAGGGAATAGCAAGCACATACTTCAGCTCAGATTCCATTGATTCCGATGCTGAAGAAACCACTGAACAGTATTGTCCAATAGAGTTTTTAAATGAGCAAATTCCGTCAGGAATGCTGGTTCATAAATTGAACTTGAAGGTGAGAGCTATTATCATGCTTCTGAGAAACCTCGATTCAGAATGAGGTCTATGCAATGGAACAAAGCTAATAGTTAAAGAACTAAAACCAAATTTAATTATTGCAGAAATATTAACTGGCTCAGCATCCAGTGAAATTGTTTTTATTCCGCAAATTGACCTTGCACCTACCAAGATTGATCTTCCATTTACCTTAAGAAAACAACAATTCCTGTAAAACTTGCCTTTGCTATGACCATTGGTAAATCTCAAGGCCAAACATTAGAGAAAGTAGGTGTCTACCTTCCTGAACCAGTGTTTACCCATGGACAACTTTATTTTGCATTATCAAGAGTGCGAAGCTTTGATGATTTCAAGATTCAGATTGTCCATGGATCACAGCACAGCAAGTTAATTCCCAATTCTGACGAAGTTGTTACCAAAAACATTGTATGTAAAGAAATCTTTAAACATTGATAACTAATTGTTATGTTTCATAAAATATTTTTTTAAAAAAACAACTACAGCTTTCTAGAGCCCGTTGTATTTTTTTCACAATGGGCTTTGTTTCTAGTAAAGCAATAAAATCATTAAAAACATAACTTTCAGAACTGAAGAACTCAACAATATAATTTGCAACATCCCAGGATGGGACCCCTTCAGACTTCCCTGCCCACCAAACATAGAAATATAGAAAGGGAGGAGGTACGGGTTGATATTTTTTTGTCATCTCATGTGCATTGGGGCAGATCACTATATAGATGACCATATAGTCCCCACGTGGGCAGGAGACCAGTAGGGAGGCTCATTTGATAGAAACTAGTGCCTGCCTCAACCATATGCCTGGCAGAACGTCTCTGTCTTACAGGCCCACCGAAAAGATACAAAATCTTGGCAGGCCCGGATGTCCTCCAATAGAGAGTTCCACTAGGTTGTGGCCAGGACCGAAAATGCCCTGGCCCAGGTCGAGGCCAGTCAAGCCTCCCTGGGGCCAGGGACCACCAGTAGATGTTTGCCACAGATCTCAGTGCTCTCCAGGGTACATACAGGGAGAGGCAGTCCCTCAACTATGTTGGACAAGGCAAGAGTTAAGTAAAATGCTAGAATAAGAGACTCAGATTAAAAAAGACTGGAAACACAAGAGATCCTACAACTAGCCAGGCACAAGACTGGATCTAAAACAATATGCCTCTTATCTTGAAGCATATATAGAAAGAAATATCTGAAGAAGGGAGCTCTGACTCTTGAAAGCTTTTGCTCTGAAAATCTTGTTAGTCTCTAAGGTACTACTGGACTAAAATCCTGCTGTTCTGCTGCAGACCAACACTGTAATCCAGCTAACTATAGAAAGAAATGTTTAGATCATTTTAGCTCTTTGCTAGTCTTTACCAGTCTTTGAGGTTTTCATTACATAATTTAATGTTTTTCTTCAGTGCATTATGACCTTGTAAGGACCAGCGTGCATGTTACAGCCATCCTGTGGAAGCCATTTTAAGTGTCTCCACATTGTGGACTATTTTCTGCTCACCATGTAGGTCAGATAGATTTCTCAATGGTTCAGTAAACAGACAAAGAAGTCTGCTGTGTCGTGGAGAAAACTGCCTGATCCGTATGGGGAGCTGCTGCACTAGAGCAGCTTACCATGTGGAAATACCTGCACATTAAGTGATTTAAGCTGTATACACTGGTCCTTTATCTTTCCATGAAAATAGCTTGCGATTTGTTTGTTTTTTAATTTATTTGTCTATTCAACTGACAAAGGTTAAAACACCAGCACCTTTTGCCTCTATTTTACAAACTTCTCACAATTCAGATTCTGAAACGCAGCAGACAAAATTTTCTGATTAAGAATAATATGTAAATGACACAAGCTAAATTCAAAATCCATGGAGAAAGGAAGTAGCAATTGAAAGAGATGGTTCAGCGCCTGTAGACAATCAAAATAATAATAAAAAAACCTCCACAACCAAACCCATATTCTCCCCAGGAAGGGCCCTGCGACATGAGCTGTAACGAATATTCTGCATATGTCTCCATTTTGTCAAATCTTATTAAAGGGTTTTCTTGCTTTATGTCAATTGAGCTGTCCAAAAATCATTCATCATTTTTAGTGTAAAAAAAGTCATGCAGTTATTTAAATAATATCATATTAATGTTAAAGTTCAGCTGTCATTTAATAGTATGGCTTAATCAGACATAGCATTTAAGAAAAATAGTTTTTTCAAGCTTTACTTCACTTTTAGGTTGGCAGATTCAAATAAGGATTTATGGGTTTCTAAACTAATGTATTTTTACCCATGTTTATGCTTGATGTACCTCAGCTTTTCTTTCAGGCATCTGCAGTCTGTTATTTTCAGTAAAATAAAATATCTTCTCATATTGTGTTTGAATACATTTGCAAATAATTTAGTCAGGGTGAAACAAAAACATGCTGTAACCTTTGACATTGTTATATGCTCGGGAGTTGCAGTTAGGACTCCTAGTTTATAAGTGTTCTGTAAGCCAAATGAAAAATTTGACCTTTGTGAAATATTCATGGGGCCCTGTTCTCAGACAAATGGATTATGTAGTCAAATGTTTAAAAGGACATGCCTTTTTTGTATTTCAGAAGGTCATTTAATTTCCTTTTTCTGTACAAAACAACAACACAGAACCAGATTTACCTATTAGAATAGGAAGCCAAGTTCCACTTTCAGTCCAGCAAATGAGTGTATTGATGCACATTTCTATCCATGGTTTTTACAATGGAGAAGGCACCTGATAATATTCTGGGCAATTATTCCCTGTTCTGTAACAGGTAAATTCATGGAGTAATTTAAATTTGTTTTATATACATAAGGACAAGACTGAGAGGCAGTTTTCCAGAGTCAACAGTTTTAAATGGTTATTTAGGTTCACTCGAAACACCTTCATAAGAAATTTGAAAAGAATAGTCAGCAAAGGTATGATTGCTAGAAAACAATTACATAAGAACAGCAGTTAGGTTCTTCCTGCCATTCTTTTCTCTTCTAGATACTATACAGATATACATTTAAATGCTAATTTGAGTAGTAGCTTTATTTTACCCAATTACTGTGTGGAAAGCAGTATTCATAGAATCATAGGGTTGGAAGGTACCTCCAGGGTCATCTAGTCCAACTCCCTGCTCAGAGTAGGAAATTCACAACTACCCCCCCCCACACACACACACACCCAATGACCCCCCTGCTGTATGCCCAGAAGATGGCAAAATACCATCAGGATTCCTAGCCAAACTAGCATGGGGAAAATTGCTTCCTGACCCCAGAGTGGCAATCGGCATTATCCTGGGTAAGAAGGGGCCACAAGAACTAAGTACTGATGTAAGCCTTTCTGCCCTCCCTCTCATGATCTGCCTAAGTTCACAGAATCAGCATTGCTGTCATATGGCCATCTAGCCTCTGCTTAAAAACCTCCAAAGAAGGAGAGCTGATGACCTCTTGAGGAAGCCTGTTCCACTGAGGGACCGCTCTAACTGTCAGGAAGTTCTTCCTTATGTTTAGTCAAAAACTCTTCTGATTTAATTTCAACCTGTTGGTTCTGGTTCGACCTTCTGGAGCAATGGAAAACAACTCTGTGTTGCTAAGTTGAGGTGGGGAAAATGACTATGTATTCAATCTGATAATTCATTTCAAAGTATATGTTTGCCATATTGGTTAGACGTATGATGTTCTGCAGTAGTTCCTAAATACTTACAAATTAGATCAATTTTAAAAATTCTGTGTTTGGTACCTTCCTTGTGTACTTGAACATCCATCTGTCAACAGCCACTAATTCTTTCTGTTCCTATCATCCAGTGTGGAAATGTCAAGACAGAAGTTTTATTGTTTAAATGCAGGTGTCTTGACTAGTGGGTAGCGGAACAGTCTCCTGTTAGTTATAGCACTTGGTAGAGAGAACGAAGTAAAAATGGTAATAGATCAGCCGATATAAACTTTTCCCTCTAAAAGCAAAGTTAGTCAAGTGATTATCATCACAGATGTAAAGTTGACTCACCCTCATTCAAGATAGACATTTCAGCATACTTGGTGAGTTCTCCAGATATGCAGAAGAATGATACAAAATGAGGAACGGACATATTTATTGCTTTCTCAGGGGTATGGAATACTGAGAACAATTCACAGTGCAACCATAAGAAGAGTTACTCCAGTTTAAGCCCATTGAAATCATGAGTCAGCAGAGCCTTGCGGACAAAACCGGACAAAATATGAGAGAAGCACAAATCAAGCTAAATGGTTTCTCCTCCCTCTTGTGCAAATCAAAAATTTGTTCTGCTGTGCTTTCTTCTTCCAGTAGAAGAATATGAGGTTGCCAGTTTCATACAATTCCTCTCCCTATTGCAGTGTCTCATGCCACATGGCATCTATGAAGCTGTCCTGGCATCCAGCATCATTTTCTGGCAGAGTCACTGGGAGTGGGCTTCTTCGGAGAAGGGGAAGATAGGAAACCTCCATTTCTGCGAGCACTATTGTGTTTATATCCATAGGATCCATGCCTGTATAATTGCTTTTAAGGATCTATTACATAAGATCAGAGTCCTGAACTTGTTTCTAAAGTCAGATTTCAGCTCACGGGAGAAACATTGGAAACTGTAGCCTCCGTAGGTCACAAGGCTTGTCAGCTATCATTGCAGTGGCCATTATCCTCATTATATCAGCTTAATTAGGTCAGCAGTTCACTAGGAGTTTGGTTACGTACTCAGTTGAAATCTTTTCAAAATGTAGTAAATATTATTAATAAATCATGGAGATGGAAAAGAGAATTTTGTGTAAAACTCACTAGTCTTTACATGTTACACCAACCAGTTTGGTGTAGTGATTAAGAATGGCAAGACTCTAATCTGGCGGGCCGGCTTTAATTTCCCACTCCTCTGCTTGAAGCCAATTGGGTGACCTTGGGTCAGTCACAACTCTCTTGGAGCTCTCTCAGTCCCACCCACCACACAGAGTGATTGTTGTCAGGATAATAATAACATACTTTGTATACCACTCTGAGCAGGTATTGTCCTGAAAGGTGATACATAAATTGAATATTCTTCTTCTTCTTCTTCTTCTTCTTGTTATTATATAAATGTCTCCCAAAGATAATGCTATTCTACCTAGTGACACAGAAAGCATTGTCCGGGGTCTGAGGCCACAGCCCCCGGCCTCAAGAAGAGGAAGCAGGGGGAGGCAGTCAGGAGACAGCAGTCCTGCCACCTCAGCCAGCAGCCAGGGCCAGAACCTGCCTACACCAAAGGGAGAGGGCAGAGGCAGGAAGAATTGGGACCCAGCAGCAGCCCAAACAGGGCCCTTACCTGCAAAGGGGGAGAAGCAGCCACAGCAACTCAGAGCCACGCCCCAGCATCCACCCCAGCTTGAAGAGGGCAACCTGACTCAGGAGGTGCTCAGAAGCCAGCCCCTCCAGGTGGAGCTGCTGAGGGCACTCTGTGGGAAGAGCTGGGCAGCCAGCCAAGGGGCTGCAGCTGGGCCCACCTTCCCTAATCAGCTTAGCCAGAGAAGCCCAGTAGCCAGCCAACATGGTGCAGCTGTGGCTGATCCTAGCAGCCCAGCCAGCTACCCCTGCTGCAGCAGCTTGAGACAGCCCAGGGCCACGCCAGGGCTAGAAGACAGCAGCCTGGCTCAGGAGTTGCTAGAAGCCAAGCCTCTACAGGGGGGGCTGCCACAGGCATTCTGGGGGAGGAGATGGGTAGCCCCGCCCAGCATTGCCAAGCAGGCAGCACGGAAGCTGGCTAAGGCAGCTCCTTGTGAGCAAGGCCAGGCAAGTTCAGTAGCTCAGAGGCTGGCTGGGGTAGCCCCTCGTGAGCAAGGCCAAGGAGCCCTCAGCTGGGGATGGCTCACACTCAACCCCACCCTGCCAGCTAGGCAAAGGAGCCCAGAAGGGATTAGTGGTTGGAGGGAAACACCTGGGGGAACGCACAGCTGGGCCTGGTCAGGCGAGGGAACAAGCCTGGAAGGAGGGCAGGGTGGAGACAGGAAGCCCTATAAAGGGTGGCTGGGAAGAGCTCTGGGGTGGTGGGTGTGAGTAAGGAGTGAGGATGTGGAGTGAGAGCAGAGCAGTGCAAGAGTGGAGGCGAGGAGAGTTCTGGGAGGCGAAGGTGATGGAGGATGCAGAGGGTAAGCAGGCGAGGTTGAGCAGGCCAGCGAGTGGGCTGAGAGGGAGTCCGGGTGATGTATACCGCCCCTCCTCCCACAGAGCAGGGTCCTGCAGAATCCCTGGCCCCCCTTTGATGTCAGGAGCAGACCGCCCAGTGCCCCGCCCAGTGGCGGCTGCTGCTAGCCCTGACAAGCATTACTTTTAAATGATTCCCTTGGTCTTCAGCCTCATTTGTAAACAAAGAGCCACAGAAAATGTAATAACCTAGTATATCAGTATTCTGTATGCATCATCAAACTTGCACAAAAGTACATTCAGTAGTAATAAAAACAGAAGGATAGAGTGACTTTGATCAGCTTCTAAATAACAAACAAAGACTAAAGGTTTTTTTAAAGAAGTTTCTTGTGATGGTGTCCTCTTAAATAATTTTCTTTTGGAGATCCTATGGAGTCCAAATAGTGAGATGAAAAGCAACTGGCATGCTCTACTAAGGGACAGGTCCCCATGGTAGAGCATCCTGCTTGCTTAACAACTCTACCTTTTGATAATTTTCATCTTGAAAATTGTTACACATTAGGTGTTAGGAGACTGATGAATACATCTGCCTGTATTAAAAATACCCCTTTTCAATTTTAATTTTAAACAGGATGGGAGCTAGAGCTTTGGTTGATGAAATTGGAGTAATATACATTCAACACTCGGATGATAAATTGGGTGATTTGCCAACACCTTCATGACAACGGCTAATATATGCAGGAATAAAGCATGCTTTATCCAGCCATCTGGTTGGTCAAGTTCCTTCTCTTATATCATTCTCAGCAATTGGTTGAGAGCTCCATTCCTGTACAAGATTCCAATAACCATGTTTTTGCATATACTTAGGGTTTCTGTTCCCTCTATGTTTGTGTTTGTTTTCTTGATAATGAATAAATAGCCTATTGAGAAGGGGATAACAGATTAATGAAGAGAACATATTAATACAAATTTTAGTGCAATGAATAATGTATATTCTATTCTTGTCCCTTAGCCATAAAACTATATTATAGAACAGGAATTAAAATGTAGAGGACAACAATTGGAGACTTTAACTACCCTCAATACAAAGGCATAGACTAAAAGATCAGGAGTTTTTTTCAACTTAAAACTAGTTGAATATTTGACCTGTAATTAGGAAAGGGAAAGATATTATGTTTCCTTTTTTAATTGATGGATGAAACATCTGGAAAACTTAAATGTAATGTCAGTACAATTCCTAAGGGTAAACATACTTCATTATTAGGCATTCCAACCAAAAACAAGTAAACCTTTGAGACATTTCAAATATAAGAATATAGTTATCCTGGGGATAAGGGAATATATCAATTGCATTTAACAGGAAGAATTCCTTTTAAAACGTATCTAGTGTACTGGGTTCTATGTTTCCTCTTCAACTGCATAATAATCTCTTGCATATTAAATAAATATTTTGCAAGTTAGGGAGCAGTTCTAATGGCAACAAATCCATTTGGTCCTCTTTTTTTAGAAAGGCAAAACCTGGAATTTAAGTATATGAAGACAATTCCACATACTACATCTGTAATGAATCCACATTTGAGGTCAGGTACATTCTTAATAGGCAGCTGCAACCAGTCATGACTCTCTGAGGGAGATACCTGCATATTTGTTTCCAAAGAGTGCTTGTCTCATTCATGCACTAAATTTTAAAATTTTAACTTAAAAAAAAATCTTAGCAGTACATCCCAAACTGTAATGTGTGAAGTACTCTCACAGTGCAATTCCAAACAGTTACTCCAGTCTAACCCCACTGCAACCGGTAGGGTTAGACTGGAGCAACTCTGCTTAGGAATTTACTGTAAGGCCCCT
This sequence comes from Eublepharis macularius, assembly GCF_028583425.1. NCBI lineage: Eukaryota > Metazoa > Chordata > Lepidosauria > Squamata > Eublepharidae > Eublepharis > Eublepharis macularius. The sequence goes on from NC_072795.1 coordinate 76,542,733, forward strand.
GGTTGTACATGCATAAGCAGCAGGATTGGTCTGAAGATTCAAGATAAGAAGATGCTAAGCATTGTTTGCATATTTCTGAACAGCTTTCATAGTAATTGATCATGAAGTTTAGGAAAGGCTTCAGTTTTGGAGAGTTCAGAAGGCAAGACCAGTAAGATATGTTTGGATTGAGTAAGATTCGAGGTAGTTAAAAGTCAAAGGATACAAACATGATTTTGACTCAACTGTTCATACAGAAGTGTTTTGGAATTTTATGTTTATATTCTGCTGGATCCAGTAATTCATCAGTGGTTGAAATCTTTCCTGCTTTCCCTGCAACTCTTTCTGACCCTGGATAAGTTTGTTACTAAAGCTGTGGAACCCACATGGACAAATAGCTAAGAAGGAGGACAGAATCACCCTTTCTGCTTCTTCCTTCAGTGCATTTGTCATTTGGAACTCAGGGCATGATGTTGAATATTGAGAGCTGCCTTTCCTGGATCTGTTGCAGATAGGAAGTTTGTAGAAATGTGCAAAGTTTTTTTTTAATTTGGGTAACATCCTTTGTTTATGTTGATAGCTTGTTTGGACAGATTTAAGTTCTTCTTTTCTTCTGCTGTTTCTTTATTCTTTTAAAACTATGCTGCTTCTTAGGTTCATTATTTCTCCTTCTATATCATCTGGAATTATTTGTCCCTTCCATCAACCTTGACCATCTGTACAGCTGGAAACACCATTATCTAAATCACAGTTATTCTCCTACAAAGAGTAGTGTCCCAGTGGATTCTTCCTTGTGCTGGTTCATTCAGACAACATGAACTAAGAATGTGATACATCACACTGGGTTAAATATCATCTAACCCCTGTAGTTGCACTGTTCATTGAGACATGCTTAGTATCATTAACAGGTTAGAACCTTTGATGAGATTGTTGCTTGCAACATCAACATGTCAAAATCTACAGCACTATGCCAAAGTAAAAATGATCATCCTTAAATAACATGTGTATATCTGTATAAAAAGGTGCACCTCTAGCACAAGAATATATGAATAACTGCAATCTCAACGGACAATTTTTGCACAGCAAAATTTGTCCAGTAGTTGCTAAAGTTTGTATATGTTGGTAGCAAATTAGGCAAACCTGCAAGCAAGTAATGGTAAATTGGTGTGTTAAATTAATTAGTTAAATTTGCCAAATCATTTATAGTTAATTTAATGTAATCTCATGGAAGAAAGGGCAATTAAATGACTATGGACAAAATAATCTGAAGTCCTATTATTGCATGCCTAAGCTGGTGTCACATGTATTGTTCCATATTCACTATCCAAGCATGTATTTTTACAGGTGAGGAGTAAAGAGGAAGTAGAATTGAGGTAAAGGACCTGGAGTCCACATGAGAAGAAGGCAGAGTTGGAAATGGTTTGATTTTTGCAAAACTAGAACCAGCAGAAGAAAGGGATGACGGGATCAAGTCTATTTTTATTTATTTTATTTAAAATGTTTATATCCTTCTTATCTTCTTAGACTCAAGGGTTGCCCGAACAAGTGATTAGAGAGATTAGTAAGAATGTGCTTAAGAAGACAGTGCTGGGATATTGAGAATGTTTTTTAAAAATATTTACTTCATTTATAATCCACCTTTCTCCCAGTGGGAGATCCAGAATGGCTTACATCATTCTCCTGTCCTTCATTTTATCTTTTCAACACTCCTTTCAGCATTCCCATCAAGCTTCCAAGGCAGAGTGGGGATTTGAACCCAGTCTCCCAAATCCTAGTCCAGCACTGCACCACAATAGCTGCCTCAGAGAACACTACAGCAGAACAGTAAGAGGAAGACTGGGTTGAAAAGGAGTAGAGACAACCTCTTAACTTTTTCAAAGGCTTTTTGGGTCACATGATTCTAAGAAGTGGGTGTTTGTTTTCTCTATTTCTATATCACATATCCTCATTGTTCAAAATAGTTTACAGTAAGATTTAAAAAGTAACCAGAAACTTGACATATTAAAATATTAACACAATTAAATGCAATTAAAACCAATTCTGTAAAAAAACTTAACTAAACTATACAGCCTTACACTGCCATCCTGCCCCTTAATATCTCTATCCAGAAGAAGTGAAGTGCAGTTTCAGCTACAAGATCTGAAGTCCAAGATACTCATACTGCATTCTTTGACTTTTGGGGGGAAGTAGGAGCTATTAGGCTCAGACAGCTATTTGGTGGATCAGGGAAGGGACATCTGAACTGAATCTGGGCATCTCCTCCTCCTGTGTATCTGCCTATTGGTCTTGTGAGAGCAAGTACATTCTGAAACACAGTAGCATGTGATATTCAAGTCTCTTAGCTCCTTAAAGACCAACAAGATTCTCAGGATATAAATTTTCAAGAGTCAAAACTGCCTTAATCAAAAAGCTTATACTGTCAAAAGCTTATACTGTGAAAATCTTGCTGGTCGTTAAGGAGCTACTGAGCAGCAGGCAATGCTCTGCTGTTCCTGTAATTTTACAGTGATCATGTGAACAATAAGTGAATGTCACCTGTATAACCTGGTTATTTTACATACATTTTAAGAATCTTTGCAGAAAACTGGTCTTACAGTTGTTTTTTAAATTCAGCAAATCAGCATAGATTAAAGGATGAAGTGGCCAATATATATTGTAAAAGTTGCAGTGTAAGTTAGCAAGCTCCCAGAATAAATATATGAGCAATAGTTTTTAGAAGTCTTTGGCTTTTTTATTTTTCATCTTCATTTTCAACAACTTTCAGTTGCTTTTATTCCATTCATTACATTCATTCATTTCCCTTTTTTATTTGTTTGCATTCCCATTGACTTCAGTAGAAAATACATTTTCAGCTGAATCACTTTGAGGAACTGAAATCCTCAAACATTATTCTTCCTATCAAGTGGGGGGAAGAGTCCTGACATATAAGGAACATTGATATTTCTAGTTGTAAGATCTTTGTTGTTGTTCCAGCTTGGATGACATTTTCAGGAACTGTCCTCCTTGCTCAAAGGGATCCTACCTGACAAATTTTGGACATACAGGCCAAAAAGGTCCTAGTTTAATAGCTTTTGATTGTATTTACCGATAGAACTTTGGACCATTTCTGCTGTCTGTCTGAAGCTTAGCAGGCAGCAGGCATTGTCTGTTGGATGAGGGGTATAATCCTTGGAATTTTTATCCAAACTGAAACCAATGGAAAATAAAGCAAATGGGAGTAATTCATTGTTTCCATTCCATTCACCTTCAAAATAAATAAAAATACATTATTTCATTTTTTGTTAAATATATATCCCTATACATTTTAACCCTAACCCTGCCCCCATATGGCAGAATAGTTTGCATTCTTTTTTAACCTTAAACTATCATGACTAAACTTAACCCACTATGAGAGGCTGGACATCTTTGATCATCTATTCTGTTTAACAACATAGTCTGTAAACAATGTATACACTTTACTTGCTTATCTATTTAAAAAATCTCATATTTTTGATTGAAAGTTTGGTAGTGTAAATTGGCACATTCAGATATCAACTTGTTTCTTGTTTTAAGTGCCTGCTGTGTTCATAAAATGATACAAAGCAAGCTCAGTAACAGCTAATGTCTTGTGCAGGTGGTTGAGCTCATTCCCTCACAGATCAAAAGTCAAACTACTGTGAATCTTCTTTTGAAATGGCAGTTAGTAAGACAAGGCTGGTCTTATCTCCATGACAAGAAAGAGTTACAGATATCTACCATGAACTTCTGAGAACAAAAGACTGTTTCACAATCGTGCATTTCTGAACGGATCCTTGGAATATGCATGCTGTTCTGTTTTATTGGCTAGAGCTAAAGAAGCATTTCAGAGTTGTTACATATGAGATGGCATCTCTGTCACCGAAAAGATCAGTGACTTGAAATCATGTAGGACTAGCATTTGTTTCATTCATTATCAAATGGTTTTAAAATATTTGCTAGTACTTGAAAACTCCGCTCCAGAGTGATCTTCATACTTGTTCTCTTAGTCTTTGGTTCAGATGACATTCTAATAAAGAAGATCCCCGTGATAAACTACAGTGGCAACCCATGTTTTTTCTCAGTGGTATTAATATGCATGCCAAGAAAAGGGTGTATAAAGCATGAAGTTAATACTGGCTATGCATCAATGAATGTTTTTTTCATCAAGGGTACATGATCTAGTGGCCAGCTTTCAGGGTACTCTCCTACTTTTGCCAAACCATGAAATACTTCACATTTTAAAAGTGAGGTTGACACACACACACACACACACACACTCACTGGAAATGGCCATGTGACAGGGAGCACGGGTAGGTGAACTGCAGCAAGAAAGAAAGATTTGTCAAAATCCCACATGCTCTGGTGAGAGGCTTGGATCTATTCACAGAAGCTATTCTTCCTGTAGAAGAGTGAAGGGTTGTGATGTCATCAAATTTTTCCCTACCTGGTGTGCTCACCTGCCACATTGTTCTTGAGTGCCATCCCACCATCCTCAGCAGTGTCTATATGAACAGAACAAGAGTTCTGGGAGAAGGAGAAAGTGGGGGGAAAGCCACCTCTGTAAAGTCACTATGTTCTCAGAAACTTGGATCCAACCTATAGTGTGTAAGTTTTACATATGAGAGTTTCCCCTTGGGGCTCTCCAAGGAGAAAGCAAACCTTTCACTTTTCACAGTGATTGCAGATATTTCAGTGATGCGTAAACAAAAAATGATAAATTAAGTGTTGCATTTCTTCCTTAGGAAATCAAAAAGAAGCAGCTTTGGTAAGAAGCAAAATAATAGTTTCAATTTCCAGTTTTGCATACCCTAAAACTATGGGCATCCATTTGAGTGAACAGGGCTGAACATAAGATATTCCTTGTTGTGAAACTTAACCCTATCACATTAGTGCTACTGAAGCTAGTGCCTTAATATTGTTAAATGAAACTCTTTTAGAATTTTAAGGGTCACTGTAAAGATTTATGTTGTGAACTGTCCAGAGGAAAACTGGTCATGTAAAGGTGGTCTATATATTTTAATAGCAATAAATATAAATGCTAGATCACATGCTGCCATGCTACTGCTGCACAGCAGAACATAATATCATCACAATTACTCCTGTTGTAACAAACCATTTAACCAATAATACTGGTCACTCATTTTAATAGAACACAGATGGGATTCCAGCAATTTACTGTGGAATACGTATGCCCGAACTAATCTGAGCATCAAATCCCATGATTATTATTAATATTTCCTTATCAAAACTTGGACATGTGTTGATGTTATGAAAAACAGAGAAATGGTTTCTGAAAGTAAAGTTTCCAAGAAAAGTATCCCTTGAGATAAACTGTTCTGTTCTGAGTATATGTTTGGAGCAGAATAGAAAGCAAAGGCTATATGAAAGCAAATAGGTTAGAGGTTAGAACTATTTGGTTGCTCATCTTTATATTGTATTTTTATCAACTGAACTGCACAATAGATGCAACATTTACCAGGTTTCTCATTCTCTGCTGCTTATGAAGACTGAAAGGTTGGAATCTGCAAAAGCATTTGTTTTTATATACTGCCTGCATTATTTATGTCTGAAGTACTCGCTGTTGTTATGATAGGTGCATTAGCATTTAATTGTTGATGCAATTAAAAGGCTCAGTATTGCAAGTTCTTGGGATGATTCCATTAATACTGCAGTGACTACTAAGAAATGTAGTGAACAAGGCCACAAACATTGTCACCTATAATGCTGCCAACCTACCGAAGCCTTCAACAAAGTAGCTAAAAGAATCCCTTGTCAAGAGATTTTTTTTTAAGTGTTGTTAGGTTATTGGTGTCACATTGTGCAGTCACCCCCATAATTGCTGAAGTTGTTTTGCTCAAAGATGGAAATGGTGCCAAACTGGGGGGGTAATTGCTCAGCACAGTTTTAGGATATTGTGAAATTTCTCATGTTCACTTAAATAAAATGAAAAGGCCTAGCTCGGTATTTCAGAACTTCTTTTTAAAAAGTTTCTTATTTATCATATCATTTGGCACAATTGGCCATCTCTCCTTCAGAGTCCTAGCTCTGAATAAATATCATAGGCATCACTTGGGTGTACAATTCATGGGATCATACTCTAATTTTCTAGAGTGGAAGAGAACCCAGTCTGCACCATGTCACTCTATAGGACAAGGAATAAATTCATTACAATTAGATCCAGATGGCTCAAGCAAACAGTTTGCTTAAAGTTAATACAAGGAAAAGCTAAGTAGTCCCTTCCCCAGGAGAAATTTGCTAATCTAGCTATTTAGGGCAATGTGAGAGGGCAAAACTTGAAGTCCTCGCTTCAACCCATTACTTTCATGTATAAGAATGTAAGAAAAGTAATAGGAGTAATAGGAGAGTCTTAAATTCAAAACTCTGAGTCTGGTATAACCTAGAAACTCAGCACAGGAGTTCTGTATGGGTAGGGACAGCATAGGCATAGATGAGGAATACAGTTTTTATAAAGTCTTGTTTCTTTTCATTCCTTTGCTGTGCCACAACCTTTCTGTGCAATTTCCCCATTTCGCCCTGTTCGTACATCTGTGCTGTTATCTTCCAGCCATTTACTTATTTAAGTAATTCCATTCATAATAAATGTTCTACATAGATAACCATTTCCGCATGTATATCATAACATGATGAACCATACAAGTGTATTTTGGTACGTGTAAATGCACTGGGATACAACCATTAATTCCTATAAACAAGGAAAAAGAGATGTACATCTATAATATATTTCATTTATTACATTTAATTTATAGCCTACTCTTCCTTCAAGTATATATTGGGCTGTTCACAATGTATCACAATCCTCAAAATAACCCTGCAATGTAGGTTAGGCTGAGAGAAATTGGCCCAAAGTTGCCCATATATGCTCCGTGACTTAATGGCAATTTCAGTCTCCACCTCCTGGGTCCTAGTTTGGTATTCTACATCCTATTGTTTGTCATGTACTTATAATACAATGTTCACATAAATTCCTACCTGGAAGTGATGTAATTGTCATGAGTCCTTTGGCTACATTATATTGATTTCATAGACTATTCTCCATTGTAAAACTTGAAAAATGTAGCCAAAGAGTAACATACTCTCATGCTTGTATCCTTTTATTTTAATGAATGCAGTATAATATCACTGGTCATTTTATTGGCAAAAAGGAGATAGAAGTAGTCTTCCTGCTTACAGTTATAAAACATCTTCTTTTATATTAACTCCATATTCACTCTAAGGAGCTAAGTTTGTCCCAAGAATAAATAGTACAGTTTTTCTAACTGTACATTTACATGTTTGTCTTCTGCTGAGACTTGAGTCAATTGCATTTTAAACCTATATTGTTACATCCATTGCATGTCTGATACCTTGCAAAGCTGGCATTGCTGTTTAGGATGATTGTGGTACATTTTGAGTTCATTCTGCTTTAAGGAAATACCTGGAGATTTTTGGGGAAAGGGGCCTGAGGGGTGGATGGTGGCTTCTGACACACTTCCAGTGATGTCAGTGGGTGTGGCATATGCTAATGAGTTCCTGCAGTTCTTTTTCTAGGAAATGACCCCTGGTGGCCCCCACTTTATGGAGTGGACTTCTTGATGAGGTTAGGAAAGCTCTCTCTCTCCTGGCATTCCTCAAATGATGCAAAACTGAATTATTCAAGAGTGCTTTTTACTCAGCTAGGAGGAATGAACTGTCAGGAAGTAGTTTCAAAGAGAACCATTAGTAAAGGGATAGGGAGGGACCACAGACTCCACTACTATTGCTATATGATCCTACTGAGTAGTTACTATGTTGTTTAATATGTCATTCATAGGATTGCTTGTGTTCTGTTTCAGCATTTTTTCCACTTTATATTGGATTATTGCTGGTTTTTCTAATTTGCTTGTGTATACCCATTACATGTCTATTGAAATGTCTTTGATATTGACTGTACTTACTCACACTATGTAAGCCGCCTTCAATCTCAGGAAGGCGGACTATAAATAAATAAATGCCAGGGATTCAGCTTGGAATGCAGAGCATGTGTTCTACTTCTGAGCTACAGCTCTTCCGCAAATATTTATTTATTTGATTTTTATCTCTTCTTTCAGCTGAGGGGCTTAGGATGGACTGTGTAGTTCGGCAACCCACTGACTCACCCCCTTTAAAGTCAGTTCTGTTTAGAGGGAGTGCTGGCCTAAAGTCAAACATTTGAACAAATGACTTTTTATGTATCGTAGCATGTAGTCCAAAATCGCTGAAATGCATAAACGTAGGTATAACATAGGCTTCTAATATAAACTTCAATGTTCCACACAAAGTTTGAGGTGAGGGGAAAACTCCTGTTCCCTTTGCTTATTTTTGTATTGTAACTTGCTGGGACAGCAATATTTAATAGATTATTTCAGACTCATAAATGACAGAGATCCATACCAAGGGAAATTTTGACATGAGATGAACATTTCAAGCCATGTGTTACTGCTGTTTCCAGAGAGGACATACAAAAAGGGTACCAATATGATTATTATCAGGGTATAATAATGTAATTTGATGTAGGATATTGAGCAAAAGATATCCATAGGACTGTAAATGTGATTAAACAGTGCCCTCACACAAATAGAAGAAACTTGAACATGGTAGCATTAAACATCATTCCAGAGGGTCCCCTAATCTTCAGGACCACCTTTTCAGAGGGACACAAGGAGCTGCAAAAGGGAAAGCAAAACCTTGCTCATGAATCTTAGGATCTAGACTAAGGCTGGAAACTTTCAGGTGGTGGCTGAAGATCTCCTGGAATTAGCATTGATCTCCAGGCCACAAAGATCACTTGTCATGGAGAAAATGTCCGCTTTGGAGGGTGGACTTTATGGCATTATACCCTGCTGAGATCCTTCATCTCCTCAAACTTTGCCCTCTCCGGACTCCACCCCTCAAAATCTCCAGGAATTCCCCAACTTGGAGCTGTCAACCTTAATGTAAGCCCTGTATTTTCTCTCCACTAGCTCATTTACAACTTTGAAAAAATTATTAAGAGAATATCTGGCTTGTCATTTATTTCTGAGGACCAAAAATTGTAAACATTTATGGCATAGCTGATGATGATTGTTTGCCACATAGTAGGCTCTGAAATACTTTTACAGAAATCTGGTCAGTTGTATCAATCTGATTACATAATAAGAAAACCAGAACATACTTCTCCAGGTTTTTTTTCCAAAGAATGATTTCTTGCTTACACACAGGCAGGATTTTATCCCATTTCCCCTTCTTATGGACCCATGGTATATGGTTAAAAAAGATCTCCCGGCCCTCAGCAGTAGCTTTTCAGGGGGCTACTTGGAGAAGAGGAGGGAAGGTGACATGGTGTAGCCCAATCTTGTCAGATCTCAGAAACTAAGCAGGGTTAATACTTGGATGAGGGACCACCAAGGAAGCCTCTGCAGAGGAAGGGAATGGCACACTATCTCTGCTTCCTACTTGTCTTGAAACCCCCTTGCTGGGTTTGTCATACATTGGTTGTGACTCAATGGCACATTTGCATATATGTATGTACTTGGATGAGATGTACAAGATCCAAGTCTATAAACTTCCTTTCTCACATGAGGGGGAATCCAATCCATTATGGGTGAATGTAATGATGTTCTATGTTTGTTGGCAACATGAAACCAGATGTATTCATCCTAATAAGTAATTCTGATAAAAGAAATCCTAGCCTCATAAATTTGCTTATACTTGGACTGTAGGCCAAATTTACTAACAAGATAGTCTAGTGCTGAAGCATACAGAAAGCTTTTCGCCGGAAAGTGTTCAACAGATCAAAATTACTTGCATATCTATGACTTAGAAGGATTTTCTGTGCATGTACTCACTCCATGTGAATTCACTGGAGTTTGGCAAATGTTCGCCTTTCTTTGCAATGTATGACTTGTCTTGCTTGAGCATTCGGAGTTCAACATATTGCTTATCCTTTCCTGTATGGTACATTTTGGTATCTATTTTGGTGTATTTTGGTTTCTGTTCATAAGACAGTAGACGACTTGTAGGTATGTTCATTTATTTTGTCTGATAAATTAGAAGATAATGCACCAGTATGGTATTAGGTATATGGCCTTAATTTCTCCTTTCAGTGGTCTAGTCAATGGTTCTAGCTTTTAAAATGTAGTAGAATTTTTGTTATAACAGCAAATCTTTAGAAACATTGTGATTGGCATAACAAGCAAACATGTTAAAAACTGTAATTTGGTGATTGATAGTGATAGTTTTCAAGTCAGATATTTTGAACTATTATTCTCACAATGACATTTGAATGACAGGACATTTTAAACTTCAGAAAGTATCTATCCAAATATAATATGTCAAAATTAAAAATAATTCAAGATACGTTAATGCCTTATTTCATGAGTATCATATAGGTTTAAGAGAAAACTCCATCATTAGCTAATCAGTTCTCTGTCAAAGGTTCAGAAGTCAATGTAACAAAAATAGCATTTGCTATTTCTGTGCCGTATTTTAATATATCTAAAAATTTCAGTTTCCAAATAGAAGATTTGAGAGTGAGGATGAGTCAGAAACCTTTATTTTAAGATATGCTTCTGATTTTTAAAACAACAGAAACCAAACAGTGTACTTCACATTGGAAGAAAAACAGAATTTGAGGGAAGTTGTAAGGAAAAAAATATAGTAAAATAGAAACACGTTCTATGCAGTTAATATTGTGTCAATATAACATAAGCAGTAGCTGTGGTAATTATTGCAAAATGCAATTGTTTTGTCAGTGACAATGCTTTGGCTAAAGAACAGAGAATGTTTGTTTATTCTCAGTCCTGAACATCTATTTGTTCAGAAACTCTCTGGTGAAGTGTTGTCTGAAGAATTACTGCATTCTCATTTTTATAAAGAAGTCTGAATTTTGTTATTATTTCTTGATGCGCTGATCTGATAGACTATAACCAAAATCCCCAAAACAAACAGTTTTTTGAAATGGAGATGTCTTTCCAAAAAAGCAGGTGATCTGGCATGGACATGATGTTCGTACAAAATTGAGTGAACAGTCTTTCTGGACATGTCTAAAATAGATGGCTGGCCTTTAGATTTAATTGAGAAGTGCACAAATATTTTAGACATCACCTTCATAAACAGGCTAAAAGCTTAGAAAGCAAATTGCCTTTACTGAGGTCACATGTGGCAACCACCCAAGCTGCATGTCAGCAGTGAAAGAAAAATCTCAAAGGTGTAAGACTGCTTAAGCATATTTTCTGAAGAATTAGTTGCCCCTGGGGGTGGGGAACCTCTTGGCTCAATTAGTTAACTGATTCCTGTGCACTTCTAAGGTTTTTCTTTTTGCTCCATTTCAGTAATGGAAAAGATGGTGCAGTTCTTCTGAAACTGTCTCTGGGAATTGGCAAATCCCTTTCTCCATTTCCAACAGAGCAGACAAATATGTGCTATCTGGGAGCTATCCAGTGGTCTGGAGGGGATCATTTTTCAAGCAAACTTCACCAAATCTTCAAGGAACCTACTGCTGACTGTTCTCTAAAGACCCCCAAGTTTCATGAAGATTGGACCCCAGGAGCTAATTCTGTGAGCCCCCAAAGAAGGTATCACCAGCCACTCTCCTTTAATCCCTATGGAGAAAACTATCTGGGGGCTATCCAGGCGTCTGGGTGTGGCAAAGAAGGTGCTCCTGGACACTTCATTGTTTCCTATGGGGAAACATCAAAGCTGACTCCTACTGTAGAAACACACTGGGACAAGGCTGCCATGCTGAAGGCACACTTCCAAATGTACCCAGTGAGTGCCTGGCTGCTATGAATGACACTAGTTCTTTCAGTCTAGCCAGTGGAGGAACACCACTGAACAGAACCAAGCAGTACCTAGCCACAACTACAAGGCATTCTTGTGCTTCAGTTTGCTTCTGTTGGGCTATGTTCCAACACTGTCCCTTGCTTCAGTTTGGTTTGGGTGAAATGGGTGTGATTCTCTTGTGTGATGTTGGTCCTCTTGCTTCACTTTGGTTCTGGAGGGATTCCATTCCTGTGCTTTAGTTTGCTTCTGCTGAGCTTTCTCTGGGATGAGCTAAGCTTGCATTTGGGAGTGTGCCTTGGCCATGGCAGCCTTGCCCCAGCGTGTTTCTGCAGTGGGAGCCAGATTTGACTTTTTCCCATAGGAAACAATGGAGTGGCTGAGGGCACCTTGTTCAGGGGCTCATAGAATTGGACCTTGGGGTCAAATATTCCTGAAACATGAAGAGTCTTTAGGGGACAGTTAGGATTCAGTCCCCTGCAAATTTGGTGGAGTTTGATTGAAAAATGCCACCCCCGGCCCCAGATATTTTCCCCCATAGGGAATAAAGTAGAATGGCTGGAGACACCTTCTTTAAATGTAATATTCTTCTTTAAATGCAAAGAAGATATAATATTTAGCTCTTCATAATTTCATTGATTGATATAAACACAAATAAATTGTTAACATTTTCATGATTTTAAGGAGACTTTGGAGTTAGTGCCACAATGAATTGTTCAAATAGTTGAAACTTTCTGGTGATAAAGCCCACAAGGCTACATATTACTGTTGAAAGATCATTTTTCATATCATTGTTCTGTGGTATATTCCAGTAGTGTACTGGGTTATCACGAGATGTATGCTAGCCATTTATTCTGATGATTGATCTTGTAGGTTGCTTAACAAAGCTAGTTGGTGATATTTGAGCCATTTCATGGTCACAACTTACAGAGCCTGTGTTCATTAAAAATTAAATTAAATCAAGCATCACCCCTTTTAAGAGATCCAGAGGAGTTAGCCGTGTTAGTCTGTAGTAGCAAAATAATAAAGAGTCCAGTAGCACCTTTAAGACTAACCAACTTTACTGTAGCATAAGCTTTCGAGAACCACAGTTCTCTTCATTAGATGCATCTGATGAAGAGAACTGTGGTTCTTGAAAGCTTATGCTACAGTAAAGTTGGTTAGTCTTAAAGGTGCTACTGGACTCTTTACCTTTTAAGAGAGTCCTTCAGAGTTCAAAGAAATGATGTCAGTGATGATCATTATCAATGACTTTAATTGAACTATGCTACTGGAAATCTGGACACAATTTCTGAGTTAATCAGCTAATTTCATAAAAATTATATTTCACACAATTAGGCAATTGCTACATCACTTATTTATTTAACTTTATTTATATCCCATCTTTCTCCACAGACATCATTCTCCTCCATTTTTCCTCACAACAACCCTGTGAGATAGTTTAGGCTGAAAGGGGGTGACTGGCCCAAGGTCACCCAGTGAGCTTCCATGACATAGTGGGGATTCTAACCTGGGCCTCCCAGATCCTAGTCCAAAACTCTAACCAATACACCATAATAATAATAACATTCAATGTATATACCGCCCTTCAGGATGACTTAATACCCACTCAGAGCAGTTTACAAAGTATGTTATTATTATCCCCACAACAATCACCATGAGGTAGGTGGGGCTGAGAGAGCTAGAAGCTGTGACTGACCCAAGATTACCCGGCTGGCTTCAAGTGGAGGAGTAGGGAATCAAACCCGGTTCTCCACATTAGAGTCCCGCTGATCTTAACCGCTACACCAAACTGGCTCTCATACTGGCTCACCATGCTGGCTATCATACTCCTTAAGGATGCTCTACTTATATGTGTCAAAAGATAGTAGAGTAGGCAAATCACCATCTTGAGTATAACTTATTGAGGCATTAGTTGCGGGGGGGAAAGACTTGCCAAATTTGTCAATGAAAGTTATTCAAGATGTGCAGTCTAAATCCTTTCCAATTAGCGCTGAGGTCTTGAAGAGGCCAGTCTTAGCTTTTTATTAATATGTTCAGTTTATTAATGTATTTTTGATATATGCACAGTGTGACTGTCTAGTACATCTCATGATGTTGCATAATTATGGTCTTTTAATTTGCTTAAAACAGGCCTCCTTTTGTTGCTTAAAATTCAGAGCTATTCTGTATCCTAATAACATAATAACTCATTAGAAAGCCATGGCATGTACTTGAGGTTATCTCAAAGGCTATCCATATTTAACAATAAACTTGAGATAATTTCTTGACTATTTGACTGTCATTGACCAGTTTAAATATTTAAAGTTTTAATTTGACCCTCTTGCCTAACATTTATTCATGTATAGGAATTGAAATGAGTGTATACAAAAGCTGATTATCTTTTAAATCGAAACTTAATTTTTAAGCAATTCTAAATTACTTTACAGCTTAATAATAGAGTATAAAACTATAACATACTAACTGTATATTTCACTATTGGGTTCTTAGTATTCCTGTCAACTGAGACATGAGGTGAAGCCTATTATGATCATATCATACATGATTTCCACTCCTACCCCTGGTCAATGGACATTTCCTCCGTCTACTATATCTAGTCCAAACTTTCTACACACGAATAATGCAAGGTATTCAAACATAACCTCACAGTCACCAAATTCATTGTATGAAGAATCCACCCCTGCCGCTACTAACTCCTATGCTGAATCATATTCAGCTGCCACAAACCATCAACAAAGATCTTCTGTGGCAAAACAGAGATGGTTTGTGCCCTATGCCAAGTCTCACAGGCTCATGCCTATCTACTTCAGTTTAAGACAATATTAAATATATTGTACAACTGCAGAAATCTACTTTTTCTTCACTAAAGGTAGCTCTGGCAGCTACCCAGCCTTTAATATGGAGATACAACACTCTTCTGCATTTGTGCACAACACGGTTAAGCTTTTTTTAGTAGGGGAGATAATTAGAATTGGGTACATCTTCCAATTAAGATATTAACCCCTCTTTTGAAAATGTTGCTTTTCTTGTACAAACTATTGGGTAAATCTATTGAACCAGTAGTTTCACGCACATTAAAACTCCTTTCCTTTAAAATGGCCTCTCCATTTGCTGCTCTGTCTGCTAGATATAGTTGTGATTTTTGTACCATAAGGCAAGTGTCCTCAGCTCTCATGATCTTCTGCCAGAACAGCTGGCCTGCACTCTCTTTTTGCCAAAGTTGTCCCATCCTTTTACAAGACATCATCCTACCTATCTTATCCTCATCCAAGAGGATGTTCCATACTTCAGATGTAAAGAACACTTTCTTATTTCACAACCATGACAATAAAGAATTTTACTGAAATCGGAAACTTTTCCTCTCTTATAGTAGATTAAGGAAACTTTTCTTTTTAAAAAAGTCTCAGCCTAAAAGAGTATCAGAATGAATGTCCATCATTTCCCTGTGGTGTTAGCTCTCTGTGCTCATTTTACAAGAATAATAAAGACCTCTTCAACTTTCCTGCAAGCTGTTCCTCTCCTTGAAACATGTAGAGTGGAACATTCTCCTGTTCTGTTCCTGACCCAAACAAGAAAGGGTGCAAGTTTGGAAGGAAACACCAGCGGCATCTCCAGTAAACTAACCTGCTAATCTCTGCTATGTGGCACTAAAATCACAAAAAAGAAAGACGTCACATGACCTGCCTTTCTCCATTGCTACTGACTACATGATATGCTGTCTGTGGTGGCCTGAAGGGTCTTATTGGAAAGGTGATGACTTCTTCAGGCATGCACAAATAATAACATTCGATAATAATAACATTCAGTTTATGTACAGCCCTTCAGGACAACTTAATGCCCACTCAGAGCGGTTTACAAAGTACGTTATTATTATTCCCACAACAAACACCCTGTGAGGCGGGTGAGGCTGAGAGAGCTCCTAGAAGCTGTGACTAACCCAAGATCGCCCAGCTGGCTTCAAGTGGAGGAGTGGGGAATCAAACCTGATTCTCCAGATAAGAGTCCCACACTTTTAACCTCTGCACCAAACTGGCTCTCCAGTTTGGTGCACCAAAGATGCAAAACACTTCCTCAGCACAGGGCTGGATATATTTGAGTATCAACTCCTGGACTAGAGCTCTAGAACTCTCCAGGTTGCTTTTGTAGCCTTGTGTATGAACTACATAGATAACCACTATAAGAACATCAGTTACAGATAGGCAGATATGTATTTGTTACAGTAAAGAAGCTACTAATTTATAACTATAATGCTATAGGTATTAAATCAAGTGCTTTTCTTATTTATTCTGGAAAAGATTCCCTTTACAATCAGAACTTTTACTTCTAATAAAGTCATTCTCAGATTTTTTTGGTTCTGTAACTTTCCAGACCAGAAGCATCATGATCTTCCTATTAATGCTAAAGGAGAAAAAAACTGAAAGTTTTGGCTGCAATGTTATAGTCCTCTTTCTCCATATGATATCTGTGGCCCTTGGAGAGGATATAACATTAGTACTCCAGAGAGGAAGCTGTGGAACCACTTACAATCTTAGAGCCCTTGGTAGTTGAAATGCTTACAGCTGCTCTTGAATATTTGTTTCAGATCCTATCAGTTCATTTCCAAAGGTGTATATGTCACATATAATCAGGATCAGAATACATCTTGAAGGGCCATTAGCAACCCTACTATGCATTTGCACAGTCTTTGCAATATTGAAATAGGAGATATCTCTAAGGAAAGCTATAGGTCCTCTTCACTCTCTAGTATAAATTTCATTAAGCCCTTTGTGCACCCAGTTAGTATGTTCAACATTAAGTGTTTTTCTCTTAACCTTTTAGTTACATGAAAAATGTTAAGAGCTATTGGATCATAACAATATCCTGTTTCCAACAGTACCAATCAGATGTCTTTGGGAAGCTTATATAAAAAGCATATATGTTGTATACTTCTAGCATTTGTACTGAGCAGGTATCCTGCCTCTATTAATTTGTCTTACTTCTCTAAAAGCCATCTAGCAGCTATCCTGTGACAGTATATATCATAAATGCATTGTGTATACTCTTTTATGTATTCTAAACTTACTGCCACAAGTTCTGGAATCAAGCAGGTTCTCTGCAGAGGCAGTATAGCAATTAAATAAATAAAGCAGAAATTAATGAGACAAACCAGGATTCAATGATGTGCAGGCTCATTTCTGGTTTAAGATAAAACCATACTTTCATGTTGTGTCTGAACCAAGCCACTATCTTATTTTCAGTCCCTTTCCTCATAATTCCTAATACTGAATTCATTATTTCAGGGTATAGGGAGTCAGGACTTGGCAACCCTATGCAGTCCCTAGGATCAAGGCATTTCAAGATGGAGTCAGGCCATACAGTCCTTGGCTGAGATGCTTGTCTTTTAGCCAATAAGAGAAAGAAGTAGGCTTGCCATCCCTGCATTCTGAATAGGGAAACCCCCGCCCGCCCCCACCTGCTGCCCCCTAGCAGTGAACCAGCCTGCCTGTGTACAGGACCTTGGAAAAAAATCATAAAATAAAATACTGAATTTCCATACTGAATACTAAACCTAGTAAGTTTCTTTATATCTTTCATAACAAAAATACAAAATAATATCAGTAAAGCTTTAATTGAAAGCAAGTATCAGGACAAGATAGTACAAACGGTTGTACATGAAACTAGGTAGTTCAGGTTGAAAATGAAAGTTAACATTTTACATGTTCTGTTTCTGGCAACGTTTGGTGTTTATAATATTTTCAGTTGATTGTGGGCTGCTGAGCAATTCTCAAACAAGCATATAGAAAAACCTTTAATAAGTTGCTGAACAGGTGTTATCTGCTCTCCTTTTTTTGTATCAGTATTTTTAGCAGCTAGTAGTACAAATCTAAGCATGTATACTCAGAATCATACTGAAGTTTACTCATTGGGCCTTGCTTCCAGGAAAGTGTTTTTAGGATTGCCCTGTACATTTGTTTGTACTAGTAATAACAGACTCATATTAAAGAAATGAAGATGTCCTTTTTAACACACTTTTAAAAAGTGGTACAGAAAGCCAAATCCATCCCATTCACTCAACATGAAACCCATATTGCAGAAAACACAATGTATTTTCCACATATTTAACTCACCAGAGGGCGCTGATCTTCTAACTAGTTTTAGTTTAGAAGTCTTAAAAATATATTATTGGTTTGTTTTATTTTAGAGGTGTAAGAAATCTAAAAGTCATCTTGTTCCGCCCACCTTTACTTCCTTCATACACTCCCAGTTTTACCCCAAACAAGCTTTCTCCAATTAATTTACTGAAATCCAAGTAACTCAAGTAATTAGCCACATTCTGTGGGAAACAAAAAACCCAAAGATTTGCCCACAATTGTATCTCAAGAAAAACCTACTGCCGCACTCTTAGCTTCACCCATCTATTTGCGAGAATTAAATAGAGCGGCATGACTGATATATACTGCCCTGAGCTATGGGGTAGATAGGATGACATTAAAAGGCAGCAGATGGGATGGCATCAGAAGGCAGGATGGCTTAAAAATGTAGCAGACTATTAAGATCCAGTCTAACACAACACTGTCAAAAGATTTTAAAATATGATACTGTGTACAAGCTTTTAAGAGCCACACCTACACATATCTATCTGGCATCTCTTGCTCTATTTGTTCTTTGTCTTAGAAAAAAGATGCTGATTACACTCTTGAAAGATACAAATTTTGAAAGAAAAGAAAGTCTACAGGAAGCTGGAATGTGTGCTGCAGTGTTTCTGTATGTATTTTAATTAACAAGCCAGCAGTTTGCTGCAGTGAAAGAAAACCAGTCTTGGCACTGCCAGGGCTCAGTTCCAGATTTGCAGGCTTCTAGTATTTACCTGACCCCACATCTGCTGTTTTCCACATGCTCTGTTTAATGCATATATATATTTGTGATTACTATATACTTTTGTTCTTTTCTTGTGTCACATTATGAGCTAGAGTACATTGCTCTGTAGATGCTGTACTGGAGACTGAGATTGGGCTTCCACCTACATTTTGTGCTACATTTAGTAGCCCCTTATTGCTCTATGTTTAGCTTTAGTGTTTTAAAGCTGCACATTAATTTTTAGATAATAAGTTACAGTAGGAAAAGCCTAAGATACTATATTCTTTGCAGTTAATAATTGGTATTTGCCAGAATGTCCACAATTACTTTTGGTCATATATAACCTTTTTGCCTCAGGCTGATGATAAAATTACAGTAGCACAGTAATTCTTTTCCAGCCATTCTGAATTACCAGCTTGTCTGTTAACTATTTCAAATTAGCCAATTATAAAAGCAAAGATAGTTAAACCACCACTTGTTCATTGTTTTGATCTGACTACATTTTAAGTAGCCCACTTGGAGATTGTGGGCTTTACTGAGCACAATAAGATTCATAGCTAACCTCCCTGGAGCTGGATTAACAAGATAAAGCAAACCCATTTAGCAGCCACATGCTCCAGACTAAGAAAAACCCCTGTGTATTTCATTACATTTCCATGACACAGAAGAAATTGTTAACTCTGTAGACCTGACCTGCGATCCATGAGAGCTGTGCAGTGTTACCACTGTCTGATAATGCAACCAAATCACAAAAAATGAATTACCCTTTTCTAGAATCACAAAGGTAGAGCAGAACTGGGAAGAAAAGTTAGAACAGAAAATGCCTCCCAAACAACTGTCTGTTGCTTAATCCACAAGACTTCATCATTTCTTTATTATCAGTGAAATCCTATACACCGTTACATTCTTCTATATCCATTGAAGTCAATGGGCTTAGAAGAATGTAATTCTACTCAAGATTACACTGTATCTGGTAGTAAAGTAGAGTGTGTGTGCCAATTACACACGCATCAATCCACCCACAAGAAAGCTAAGGGTTTCTGCATACATGGAGGACTGCCCAGATATGCAGAAAAAACATTAATTTGTAAATTAAAAAGAAGAAAACCCCCCCTTAAAATGACCCAATGATATTTGAGCATGCCTATTATCCTTAGACTGTTGAGAGTTATGGGGTGAGGGGGATTGATGAGGAAATAAGCCTCCTCAGGCCTCTAAGGGTTTATATAATCCTGGAATGGGAGATTTGGATCAGGGTGTATACACCTAAAATTCTTCACAGGTCCTTAACTATACAAACACGTTTCTTTAAGTGTGCTTTTTAATCAATATACACTTACTAGCTTGATGCCCGTGCCTTGCTATGGTATTTAACTACTTTAAATCCAGTTATAATATTTATGGGTAAGTAACATTTTTGGTTGGGGGAGGGGGGGCAGGTTGAGTTGGTTTTGTAGTATAATAGCATAGTACCCGAGCGTCACAAAAGTGTTTGAATAAAGTGAAGCATGTTGATGCCTAAAACTGATAAAGTGAATTTCGAAATGTAACATATATTGAAGAGATTTTTAAAAGGAAAAGATTGTAGTTCAGTAAATAAAATGAAAAATACATACAACCTTATTTTTCTACTGAAGGAGCTCTTTGTAGAACCTCATTGGTGGTTTTCCCCCACTCTGGAGCCCCCACTTTGAGGAGAAGCTTGTGGGCTTGGAAGCCAGGAGGGTTGAGCATGTTGAGGAACTCCACAGGGTAGTGGACTGCATCATCCATTTGCACCACTTAGTCCACAGATCTGTACTCCATTTCTGCCCCTTCGAGGGAGTTAAGTTGTGTTTCATTAATGATGGCAGCCTTGTCTTCTTGGGGGGTCAGAGTGGCACACTTGCACAGCCTGTCCATGGACTTCTTCATGATAGTTACAATATCAGGGTATATTGTGGCTGTTAGGTCTTCTAGGGTCGTCACTACTGTGCCCAGGCCTGCAGTGATGGTCACCTTTCCCTTGGACTCAGGACTTGCTGGAACTTGCCCAGTGCTGCTCAGTGCACTGCAGGAGTATGATGTGCATATTTCTTTGCCACATCTCTAAGTTGCTTCCTACTTTTAGCATCGGTATATCTTGCACAACGTCTGCCAGGAGGCTTCTTGGGGGCAGTAAGAGGTGATGGCTGCAAGAGGTATGAGGTGGAGTTGGACTGAGGGAGGGGTGGTATGGTGGGCCCTTTGGCAGGTTCATGTGAAAGGTTTGCATTGAAATGACCCCTAGAAAGGGCATGCACCATCTCCCCATGAACACTTAAAAACTCAGCTGCCATACTGAGTTTTATATAAAATCCCTTTTCAGGAGTCTTGTACTGTCTTTCTTCAACTGTCTGAAGTTTCCTTGATCTAATTTTTACCTCAGAACACAGTTCCACAGCTGACCCATCAGCCTGCCAGCCACTCAGGAAAGCCAGGCCACACAGGGAGATTGGCAACCCTGGAGGGGAGGTGTATTTTTACCTCAGGACACATTCAATGACTGGGAGTCATTGAATATGTCCTGAGTACTGCATGTGTCCTGCATACTATTTAGAATGTTGGGATGATGACCAATCAAGGCCACATATGCAAGTGACAGGGCAGAGAAGCTGAGTTGGCAGTTGGTGGGGGGAGGGGGATGAGCACCCTGCCAACCACACGGGGAAGCTGTATTCCTATGGGAAAACACATTTTACCCCTTTTTACCCCCTTAGGGGGCGAATTTCTTAAAATCCCTTCTTAGTGAGCCTCTACATCACAAAAGGAACGTCCTCCCCACGCTTCTAGGTCCAAGGGTTTGGGCTGCGCATTGATGAGTCAGTCAGGACACTTGTCTTTATGTATATAGACTAGCTTGATGCCCATGGTTCGCTACGGTATTTAACTACTTTAAATCCAGTTATAATACTTATGAGTATGTAACTTTTTTTGGTTTGTGGGAAGGGGGGGGGTTGATTTGATTTTGTAGTATAATAGCATAGTACCCGAGCTTCACAAAGGTGTTTGAATAAAGCAAAGCGTGTTGATGCTTTTACTTCTAGTCTGGTGCCATTGCAGAGTTTGGGTGGGCTGAGGTTCTGGAGCAGCATCACTGGAGCCCCCTCTTTGAGAAGAAGCTTGTGGGCTGGGAAGCCAGGGGGGTTGAACATACTGAGGAAGTCCACAGGATAGTGGAGCGCATCATCCATTTGCACCACTGAGTCCACAGATCTGTACTCCATTTTGAGTGAGTTGTGTTTCATTAATGATGGCAGCCTTGTCGATCTTGGGAGTCAGAATGGCATGCTTGCACAGCCAGTCCAATCAAGGTTGCATATGCAAATGACCTCAGGGAAGAGTGGCAGTTGGTGGGGGGGAGGGAGGAGCACCTTGACAGCTACACAGGGAAGTTGTATCCCTATGGGAAAACACATTTTACCCCCTTAGTGGGCGAATTTCTTAAAATCCCTTCTTAGTGAGCCTCTACATCACAAAAGGAATGTTCTCCTCAAATTTCACATTTCTAGGTCCAGGGTTTTGGGCTGGGCATTGATGAGTCAGTCAGGACACTTGTCTTTATATATATATAGATAAAGATGTATATGTCAGGCACTCAGGTCTTGTAGATGTATACTTTGCCACCCTGGCATACCAAATAATTTGTCCCAGTATAGTTATGCTGGTTTATTGTAAATTGGTAAATTGGACTAAATTAAACTATCTGCTGGTTTCCTCTATAGTTCTTTGGTTTGAGGGCTTGAAAGACCTTCTCCCTGTGCCTACCAGGATCCAGGGATGGCATGGACGCTCCCACGCTTATGCTACAATAAAGTTGGTTAGTCTTAGAGGTGCTACTGGACTCTTTACTATTTTGCAACTACAAGACTAACACAGCTAACTCCTCTGCATCTTGGACTCTCCCAGAATTTCAACTGATCTCCAGACTTGAGAGATCCATTGTGTTAGAGGAAGTAGAATCTTCAGAGGGTAGACTCTATGGCATCACATCCCCACTGAGCTCCCTCCCTTCCCCAAACTCTGCTTTCCCCAGGCACTGCACCCAGATCTCCAGGAATTTCCCATATCTAAGTTGGCAATCCCTCCTACTCTTCTTCACATTTTCAAAAGGAGGCAGAAATAGAATTTTCAGTACTCTATCTTGAATCAATACAATGAGTTTATATAATTTTAATGTGCTGGTTTTATAATGATTTCACTATAACAGAGGTCCCCAACGTGGGATCATGACACCTGCTCCTAGTGTTTGCCAAATGTTTTTAGAAAGCGGGTGGGGCCATGTGGGCTTTTGCCCAGCAGAGCTTCTGACTAGCAATTGGAGATCTGATTAACTGTGCAGATGTTTAACAATTTGGCTTGGGCAGCAAGGGTCTTCTCTGCATGACCAAAGGTAAGCTGTGTATATGCAAGAAAATAATTTAAAACAATGTGTTCCTTTTAAAAGTCATCCTATTAAATAGAGCTTCTGCCTGAAGAAGAGTTATTATTCAAGTCATGAATAACATCACTCCTTGATATTTGGTGGTTGGTTCCACCTCCTGCAGCAGCCATTTTGTGGTTGAGCTCACCATCCTGGGTCAGATTCCAAAGGCTCTAAAAGGTTGGGAACCCCTGCCTTAATAGTTCTTTTCCATAGAAGAATACCGCCAATCGTAGTTTTGTCACTGCTGTTCAGAAGAAAGAGAAACTCCTGAAGATTGTTGCTGAAAGGCATATTTTAAACCTCTCTCCAGTTTTGAATTATAATACAGCTTTTTAAAAAGAAATCCTTCAGCATGTCTAAGAACTGTATCAAATTTCATCCTTCAAATGAAGAGCAAAATGAATTTGAAACTGCAACAGGATTTTTTTTTTTTTTAGTAAATAGCAATTTTTAACTAATAACGTGCTAAACACAAAATACCTGAATTTGTATCCTGATTCCAGATGGAAATTCAAGGAAAGTAAAATTAAATAAAGGATATCTGTATATTTAAGAAAAGGGGAAGGGGGGTTTATTTTCTTTCTTTGTCAAAAATAAAGCTACCATTTAAAAAAAAAACATTTTAAGTAAGTCTTACAAAGTTTGTCAAAATAAGTGTACTTCATTACAAAAGATAAAAGTTTCGCCTTTCTCACAGTGAATACAGGTAATTTCAGAAGCCACTAGCTCATAATTATTCACTGTTGAAAAGCTTTTAAAAGGTCCACACAAATACAGTGACCTCCAGTTTTCTCTGTGAATGAATGGAGGCACAAATTCTCATTTTGCTAGAATGCAAGTTGATAAGTGAGTTAAGAAAAACATGCATTTCTTCATTACACTGCCGCCCATTGGGTTCATTTAAATAACAATAATATCCAGCATAAAAGTGACAAAGGAATTATCTAGCAATTTCAATATGTAGAAATGTGTTATTAGAGTTAACAATAGAAAATGGATAAATAAAGGAATGCCTTTTCTGCACGGTATTATTTCAGTTTATTTAGCTTCATAAAATATTAAGCTTCATATTCAACACCTTGGTCAGGAGTGTTAGCTTGCATAACTTCTGGCCTTGAAATTGACATTTTTAAAGTCTCTTCAGTTTTCTGGAACCTAGTTGTATTTGTAAATAGTACAGTAATATAACTTAGGTTTCTAAATATCCTAAACTCCTGGTTTCATTGTTAAAAATCAACGTATCAAATCTAGAAATCAAAGTGATTTTGTTACAGTATAAAATTACACAAGTAAGTAAATTGAGGATTAAGACTAAACCTGTTCCATAGTACCTACTAAGGAAAGTCACTTAGGTGACAACACCTATAAATGCTTTCACGAACTATATAGTGTAAGATTATGGTTTATAACGATTCACTATAACTAGATATTCCATAATAGATGTCATTGCTATTCCAGTAAAGCTTGATATTCTACTAACAACATTTTTTACCTTTCACGGGTATCAGAGAGCAGATGTTTTCAGAAATTACAAAATCAGCCCAACTAATTTTATTTGCCTCTTTTTTGAGGCAACTTTCCACATGAATGAAAAAGTTGTATTGACTCATTGCATTGTACATTCAATATATTTATTTATCCACATTTGCACCCAATAACACTGTATTCAGAAGTTAAATGTATCAACTGATTCGGTTTCGTTTTCTCAGCCATGTCGGACGCTCCTCTTCGCAGGTCCGAGAGGAAGCGCCCGAGCACCCTGTCCGGGCGGCTGATCTGCGAAGATTAGCCCCCAAAACTCCCAGTGAGGGAGGCTGGGTCCGGGATGCTGCGGGAAGAGCCCCCCAGAATCAATGCGGGGAGTTAATTGCCCGTTTGTCCCTACGGAGGCCGGCAGACGTGCGCGGCGCCTCGAGTGCTGCCGGGCCATGGAAAACGGCAAAGAGCAGAATTAGGCGAAAGCCTGCAAGTAAGCGAATCCCTTCTGTTACTACAAGCGCACGTGAAGGAGTGGTGGGATCTGAAGCTAAGAAGGCTCGTTCTTCCCCTTCGCTGAGTTTCAGAATCTGGTTGGCGGTTCCCCCCCCCCCTAAAATGGCAACGAAAACCAAAGTCCCGCTCTGGGCAAGTCAGTTTCGGCTGCCCTGAAGGGAGAGTCGTTGGAGGAAGTAGTGCGGAGGGCGGTTGGTGAAGCCATAAAACCCTTTGTTGACAAGCTGAACGAAACAGATCAAAGGGTGGGCTTAATTGAGAGCGAAGTGAAAACCATTAAGGAAGCAGCGGGGGGGGCAGAGAAGTCTGCTCGGGAAAGTGCGTCACTCGTGAAGGCTACGAGTAAAGAGCTTAAGCTGGTGGAGAACCAGCTGATCGGGCTACAAGTGGAACGAACACAGACAATTTTGCACCTCCAGAATGTGAAAGAGGAGGAAAATGAGGATTTACAGGGTCTGGTCTCGGAACTACTGGCGATACCCGCGAGGGCAACTAAAGAAGAAGTAAAAAGCGCCATTTTGGAAGTCCGTCGGGCTACTTCAAAATATGCAATGAAGCGTCAGCTGCCTCGCGATCATCATTGATTTTTCATCTAAGAGGACCCGGGACACTAATACAATGCAGATTTGGACTTTTTGGGTAATAAAGTTAAGATATTGAAAGACGTCCCATTTCTAGTTCGGAAAAGACATTTTAAGTATAAAAAGTTCGCAGCTCTTCTGAGAGAACGTGGAATAAAGTACAAATGGTTATTTCCGGAAGGAATCTGGTTCAGTCACAAAGATCAAGCTTTCAAGATATTATCAGAAGATCAACTAAGGGATTTTGAGGATAAAAATCCGGAATTTCAGTGCACCAAGCAAGACGAAAAGGAGAAGTCTGAGGGGGGGGGGAGGAAACGAGCACTGCGGCTGCAGTTGCTCAGAGAGAATTGCGTCCGGGACCCAGGAGGGGAAGGAAAATTTAATTTGAATTTAAATTGTAATTTGCATTTAGTAAGGTCAACCACTCCATCAATATAACATAAAGCTTTAACTTTTGAATAATGGCAGTATGAAGGGAAAACATTTTGTGTAGCATAGTTGTTACATGTTGTAGTTGTTGTGTTTTTTTTTCCTTCCTCCCCTTGTTCCCTTTCTTCCCTTTGTATTGTTAGTTAATGTAGTTAATAAAAAATAAAAATATTATAAAAAAAAAAGAAGTTAAATGTATCAACTAAATGCATCGTTCTTAATGCTATTAGAGAAAGCTGCCATTAGGGATATCTAAAGAGAACAAGCTATACACCTCTTAGAAAGTTGTATATAAATGGGGCTCCCTGGCCAAGGTGGCCTTGCTTTGTTATTTAGTAGAAACATTTGTTAACCATCTTTGAAAACTATTGTGATGTGATATGCACAGGACGATCTGATTTCCAGTTGACTATAACACTAGCCCAATCCATTTGAACCATTCAGGACATAAATTTTATTATAACTCTGCGTAACTTTGTTAACATCATGGAATATTCCTGTAATGCAGCACAAAATCCTTGGAATGTTTAAATAAGTTCGCTGTCTTCGGAAATAATTTGGAGTGAAAAATATTCCACTACCTCCCCTTTTTCTTTAAAATGTTTGTGGTTCACCAATCCAGGGTCTGCATAGCTCTGAATCCCAGGCAGTCAACATGTTCCTTATTGCTTGCTAACTGTGGTCAGTTAATTGAGAAAAGCTTAACAAACTGCTGTTGTTAAGTCCAAATAGACTTGTTCTCATGTCAAATATAGCATTGTTGCTTCAGTCCCAAGAATTCATTATAGAATTTTATTTATAATAGCATTCAGAATGATGTGAATGGACCATCATAATTACGTATCTTTTTTCCCATTAAGTTTCCCAAATAGCATACCCTAATACCATTTTACATCACAAAAATGATGTAGACACATCATTTTTGTGAGGCAAGGATAGGTTGGGATCTATTTTTTTTATTTTGCTCTTTTGGGCTGCAGATACAGACAGGCAGTGCAATCCTGAGGCCCACTGGTAACCATGCACCGGTGTAACTGCGGTGCCGCCAATCTACTCTCTAAGGACTTTTGTTGGAGAGCTGTGCCAGTGGCTGAGACCAGTGCAGTGCAGCCTGGAGAGAATGCTCTGTAATTGCCCTTACAACGCCAGCCAACTACACCAATCGCAGGGTGGTTAGAGATGACAGCGCCATGAGTGGCAGAGAATGGCGTAGCCAGTCCACATGCTGGGCTACGTTTCTCATCATCAGCTGTCAATGCTACTTCCCTGCCCTGCACAGAGTAGGTTCACAGGGCAGAAAGACGACACAACCCAACAGAGGCATCTGCCTCAAGAGGAACCTTCCCCTGTGGGGGGCAGTCGCACCAAAAGTGCAGACAGGGCACAAGCCCAATCGCTCACCAAACCCCCATCTCTGACAAGGACTTGGCTGGCAGCTGAAACACTGTTTGCTTACAAGCTCACCACCACCACTGCTCCAAAAAACATCTAACAACCTCTGTGAAAAATAAGACCAAGAAGGCAGCAAGATCCAGAAAGGGTCACACCCACAGCTCCTGGCACTCAGGCGACTTGGAGAGGCAGCTCCATAGAGGCAAGTGATGGCGGGATCTGAAATGAATGACAGGAATGTCTATTGGAAAGCATGGGAGAGGCTGGAAGGCCCATTGGATGTAATGGGAGGCACGAATGCCCATTGACTTGCAGGGGTTCTGTCCAGGGATGCCCACTCGCTTACCCCTGGACTCACCAGGTGCCCCCCCAGGCTGGACATGACAAAGCAGCCATCTGGAAGCCCTGCAAGGGTGGTGGTGAAGCCTGGCACGGCAGCTCCGCTCTCCAAAGGCCCTAAGGTGGAGCAGCCTTCCAGAAGCCTCACAGAGGCCATGGAGGTTGTGGTGAAGCCCAGCATGGCAGCACGGCTCTCCAGAGCCCCCAGGAGGCCACAGAGGCAGCAGAGAAGCCCTGCTGAAGTGGCAGAGGCAACAGCAAGGCCTGGCACAGCAGCTCAATCCCCCAAAGGCCCCCCAGAGGCCACAGAAGTGACAGAACCGGGTTTGATCCCTAGACCAACCTGGAGGGCACACATCCCAACTCTAATGACTGAGATGCAGAGTCAGGTAGGCTCCAGTGAAATACATTGAAAAGATACAAGGAGAACACAGGGTGGACCTTCAGAGCCAGGCTCTGTTCCTGAGATAATGGCCCCCAGAGTAGAATGATGGCCTGTGGATCCAGAGAAACTGCTCCAGAGGCCATCACCCCATCTCTAGTGCAAAATTCCCAAAGTCCATCCCTGCCTCTACAAACAACAAAAGAGAGAGTGGTCTGGCCTCACGAGGGAGGGGTCCCAGAAATCCCAGGACATCGCTCCACATCCCCCCAGCATCACCCTCACTCCTCACATGCAGCAGTCCTCTGTCTGGCTTATCAGATGCCAGCAGCACTGTTGGACAACGAGCGCCATCCATGGCACCCTCCCCTCCACACACGCACCAGAAACACACGGGTAACATGCGAAGTCCCACCACACTGCCTGCAGTCTTGGCCAGGAGAGGCATTCCTCATGCAGCTTTCTCAGGAGCGAGGTTGAGTCATGTGCTCACCGGGGAATGGATGGAAGGGCTTGGATTGCAGCTGGGAAGGATCACCAGGGGCTGGAACAGCCTCGCTCCCTGGCCTCCATGATGGGTCATTGCCTGCCTGAAAGGGAAACAGACACGTGTGGCAAGGGCCATGCTTCGTGCAGGCCATGGCAGAGTCTGCCATGTCCGGAGGGGGCATCCATGACCGCAGTGGTGGCATCAGCTCTATCATTGCAGATACTGCCAGCCACCAGATAAATGATACTCCTCTGGTCATTGCTCCTCATCTGCATCTGGCTGTCCTGCTCCTATGGCTGCTTGGAGCTCTGATCCTGTGATCTTGTGAAGGGAGACAGTTTTGCACCCACCAACAAGAGATAGTTAAAAGAGCAAGCACCCAATCACCTCAACCTGCAACTGAGTTCCCTCCTCTGCACGAAGAGGGAGCACAGCCAAGGGATTCTGAATGGAGCCCTGGCATGGGCTGCTAGAAGCCCTCCCCACTGAAGCAGTTTTGTCAAGCATGGCTCCCTGAGTGGTTGCCTCCTTGGCAGGCAAAAGCAGTGCCAACTCGTGGGCAGGGGCCACCCCCCCCATGGCCTCAACAGCAGAGGCCATCATTGATGTGGCACCAGTGAGGGGGAGGGGAGGCCAGTGTGAATGAGCAAGCCAGGGCAACCACCTCCCCAGCTCCTTCTTACCTGTCAGTGCACTTCCGCTCCTCCCTGAGCCAGGACTCAGGAACTGGGTAACCTGCAAGGGAACGTGTGGTAGTTGTTAGGCAGACATACTGGACTTAGCTTTCCTCCCAAGTGACTGCAAAGTTTCCCCAGTACACTCTAGCTGCACCACTGTGAGCATCTTCTCGTGTCTCACATCTTAAGTCCTCACGGCAGGGAGCTCTCAGGCAGAGCCTCTGGTCACCTCCATACTTGCCTGGTGTCTTAGGTGCCCTGGCCGGAGGTTATGTATGGTATCAAAGGAATTGATTGGGCATGGGGGTGGGGGCTCAGCCACTGCAGCAGCAAAAACAGATGGGTCCCCATAGTAGTCAGCATCCTATGCTCCGCCGGGCCGCTTGGGTGGTGTCAAATGCAAGGGGGCAATCAAGTTTTCCATAGAATGTGTACCTATGGACTATGCTGTCATTTTTCATGTCATAACTTTTCACCACTGCTCAGGGCATTCCCGGGCCTGAAACAGCTTCAGAGACTGATTAACTCACACCCATCCCCCAGCATGCCCTCTTTGCTGCCAGCTCAGGGACTTACCCTGTGGTTACACCGCTGCACCGGCACAGGGGGTGGGTTATGTCAGCATGAGCCCATGATACAAGGGACAGGGCTTCTTTGTTGTAGAAAATTCATTTGGAAATGCTGTCCCACAACTTATAATACAGGCAACTTTAGTTTTTGATGTCAGGTAAAAACATTCTCATTGTCCAGCCCTTTCCTGGATGTGTTTCTAACCTTGCATTTTGCTTTGGTTTCATATTGATGCTATTTTGTATTAAAGTATGCTACCCACTCATTTTGATTTTATTCTGATCTGTTTAAATTACTGCTTTTACTTTTGCTAGACTTTATACATTTTTCCTGCTATTTTAATTGTTATTAGTATCAGTATTATAGGTACTTTTTAAAAAGTTATTTATTGTCTTTTTATGTATTGTTGGTCACGCTGGGAATCAGTTTATTAGGGCAATGGCATGTAAGTGCCTTAAATAAATAACCAATGAAAACAGCCCTGGCTGGAGAAAAGAAACAATCTGGACGCTTTTGTGTAAGGCCCTAAATAGTTCTCCTTGGCTTGGATCTAGTAAACTATGAGCAGAGTTCTGATCACCTCTTTGCTTCCTGCCTCTCTTTGCTGCAGCTTCATGCATTCCCTGAAAAGCCATTCTTCAGAGTTAGGAGAGCCTCAGGAGTAATGTGGGATTTGGCATTGGATACTGCTTGTGAGATGAGAAACCAGCAGGATTCAGATAGGCACTGTAAAGTCAGCTGTGAAAGAACGGATTGATCATGGTATTGCACTTTGAATGTTTTATTAACTTCACTCATACTTTATTTACAGTTGGTTCTGAATAGTAACTTGGGCCAAGACATGCAACTTATGCCATTACATATATTTAATAATTAATAATTTGAGATTAGATGTGTATGCTATATTCAGTTCTTAAAGGACTATACAAAACTCACACCTTCTCTCTCTGAGGCGGAGGACATCTTGGGTGATTCCCACCATCCAATCAGGGAGGCAGGAACTAACTTTCTTCCTCTTCCTGTCTAGCCTGTGGGACCACCCTCTCCTCAGTTCTGTTCCTGCCTCCAGGGAGAGCAGTTCTGCAGCAGACTAGCTCTGCCGCCTTTTTTCTCTCTATCTCTTATTTATCTTTTTTCTTCCTCAAATCATTCTTTACCTTCCTCCTTAACTTACTTCATTACCTTACTCTCCTCCCATTTCCTCTTCTTTTACTCCTCTTGCCAAAGAAAGAAAAGAAAAGGACGAGAGAGTCATTGGACTCTGAGGAAAGCTTCATGGAGAAGAATTTGGGCTGTTCCCACGGAGCGCCATCCTTCCGGTGGCGGGAACAGGCCCAGCCAGCACCAGCATGCCTCTGAGGCTGTATGGGTTCCCTGGCAAGGAGAATATGGGCTGTTCCCATGGAGTGCCGTCCTACCGATGGCGGAAACAGGCCCAGCCGGCACCAACATGCCTCTGAGGCTGTATGTGTTCCCCGGCAAGGAAATGGCCTTGGAAGAGACGCAGGCCTCTCAACAGCCCCATCTTCCACAGAGGGAGCTTGTTAAAACAGCGTGCCTCAGCCAGCCAGCTGAGAACAGCGCCACCTGCTGGAGCTCAGTTTTGGCGGGAAACAACGCAACGCACTTGCCAATCTCCTGGCAGGAGAAACATGGCTGAAACATAATCCAGACACCCAGAGCTCCAGCCGACAAGCCCAGGAGGGCCACGTAAGTGTTCCCCCGAGCGTGTTATACCTCCAGAATTCCTGTCAGCAATTAGACTGGCTGTGAGGGAGGAAATCCTGTTACTTTACCAGTCAGAAGCACCTTGGCCCTATAAAGATTCCAGGAATCTCCTCAGCCCTGGCTCCATGTGAATGTG
The DNA here is from genome assembly GCF_028583425.1 of Eublepharis macularius. Classification (NCBI taxonomy): domain Eukaryota; kingdom Metazoa; phylum Chordata; class Lepidosauria; order Squamata; family Eublepharidae; genus Eublepharis; species Eublepharis macularius. The sequence continues at coordinate 76,574,484 of NC_072795.1, forward strand.
CCCATGCCAATCTCCTGCCTGGAGATTTTACAGCAGGCCTTTCCCCTTTGGATTTAGCCCTGCTTTTACAACAGGATCTAGCCCTGCCTTTCCCTGTCAGATGGGTAATGTATAAAGGGCGCAGTTTTGCCGGTGTCTTTGAACCTTTTAACTCTTAAGACTAACTAGGAGAGAGGAAATAGTGGTGTGGTGTCTACCTCCTCCTCCCTCCATGAGTAAGGCTGTAGCTCTGTGGAAGAGCTTCTGCTTTGTATGCAGAAGATCCAGGTTTGTTCCCCATTAACACCAGTTTAAGAGATTAGGTAGATGAGGAGAAAAACCTCTTCCTGAGACCCTGGTGACCTGCTGCCAGTCTGAGGAGATAACACTGACCGATGGTCTGAGTCAGAATAAGGCAGTTTGTAACGTTTATCAGTCAGGGATCCCCATGGAGCAGGGGGATCGCCCTCAGATAGAGTTTGTAACGACAGGGAGAAGGATGAATTCCTTCAGATGTGGAAAGGAAGAAATATTCCTACCAGAACAGTCAGTCCAGCTGTCAGAATCTGAGGTCTGCCAGTATTTACACCTAAGACATTCTCAGCCTTAGAGCTGTAAAATTTAGCCTTGGGGGAGTAGGACCCTTAGACTGGGAATACCAAATCCAGCCCAGGAAAACGAGTCACTTCCTAGTGAAGGTTCCTCAGAAAAAGTCCTCCCATTTCCAGAATATTTGTGGAGAAGGTTCAAGGCTGAGTGTTCTACACCATCAGCCAATTAATAATCCCCAAACTTGGTCCCCCCCCCCCCCAAAAAACCCTGTACTTACTACCTTTTTTTGCTATGAGTTGTTGCAGGTACCTGCGATGGAACCTCCAGTGGCTACTCTTCAGTCATCTGGGCTCTGGTCAGAAGATGGGTAAGGATCAGTCAGAGACCACTTAGACAAGAAGAGAGAGGCCATGCTAACAAGAGCTCACGAGGCCGTGACCATGGCTATTAAGGCTACAGCTATTGTCTCTATTGCCTCAAGAGTGTCAGGAGTATGGATCTGGAAACTGATCCAACTCCTGTACAACAATAGCTGCCCCCTTTGAAGGGGCAAACAGAAATGTAAGGGCCAATACCTTCAAGACAGACATCATCCTGGATACATTTACCTTTTTCTTCTAGGATTATGGTCTTGACAGCAGTGACAAGCTGGCACGCTTGAGTAAGAGCATGGCCAGCAGATTCACACTCTAAAAATATCATCCTGGCTTACCTCTTTCAGAGAGACAAGCTATTTGGGGGTGCCCTGGGAAAGATCTAGATTGAGACCTAGGACAGAAGAATGTGTTGCCAAAAACACTCAAACAATCTGAGAGGAGATCCATTGGACCTCAGCCTTTTATTCATAACATACACTACTAAGGTCCAGACAAGATTCCAAATGGCCATCCTGAGGTTAATCTAGGCAACCCTTTAATAAGGGGGGGGGGTCTTTTTAAGACCACACTTGTAGTATAGCGGTTAAATAACTGAACAGTGATGCAGTACTCTGCAGGTTTAATTCTCACTGCTGCCATGAACTTGCCACATGGTCTTGGATAAACCAGTCCTCTCAGTCCCAGCTCTCCAGCTGTATTGTGGGGATAATGCTTGCCTTTTCCCAAGATCAAACAGACAGTTCTCCACACGGGGAAAGAGATCAACCTTAATACCCAGATCTCTTAAGACAGAACTTGCTAGCTGTCCCGTGAGAGGCCAACTACTCTTTACCATCAAGCTTAGGTTGACAAGCAGGCAGGCCTTACACATAGTCTCACAAGGCTATTCTATACAATTTGAAAGCTGCCCTCCAGAAAGGGGTCTACTCAATCTTCTTCTTAGTCCCTAAAAAGAATAGGGACTGGAGGGTGTTATTAGACCTCAAGTTTTTTGAACAAGTTTATCAAATTATATCACTTCTGAATGGAGACTCTGTGCTCAGTCACAGTGACTAATCAATCAGAAGAACACATGACATCTACAGATCTCACAGAGACATACCTCCATGTACCAATTCTGACAGCCCATCAAAATTATCTAAGATTTTATGTTTAAATAATAATAATAATAATAATAATAATAAAATAAAAATTGGCAGTTCTGAGCCATCCTGTTTTGGCCTGTCCATCACACCAAGAGTATTTACAAAATTCATGATCAACCCCATCATACGTTTCAGAGACAGGGGGTATTCATGTTCACTTGTACCCAGATGATCTCCTGATGGGTTCAAGAGAAAATCTCACCACAACACTCAATTCACCATTCAGTTCCTACAAGCTTGAACACCTGGGTTAGATCACAGTCACCAAAAGGGTTTTTTCTATCCCTCACCAAAGAAAAGGTCAAACTGCTGACTGAGACTGTCATCAGAGTGCAAAATCACTTCTCACAACACCACTGAAACTGATGGGTTTGCTAGTTGCTACCTACAATGCAATACCTTTGGGGTCGTCTATAGGCAAGACCACTTCAGACCTTTCTTAGATCTGATTAACAACAGATCATGGAGAAGACAGATCTTCCCATTCAGATACCACTTCAGATCAAAACCCATCTGAGCTAAGGTCACCAACCCAATACAAAGCAAAAGATTCATGATCCCTCAAGAACAACAAATATTTACAGGTGTAAGAATCAGGTTAGGCATGTCTTCCTATCAATGACGTAGAAAGGGGAGCAATTTGTCTGGCCCTTTTCCAGTTCAGAGCTCTGTATGGACAAGGTTGCAGACAAAATATATATAAACAAGCAGGGGGGATTCAAGACCTTGAAGTGACACAGATGGCAGCAAGGATACCTGGGAGGATGGTCACCTAGCTTCAATCAGAACTGTACACATCAAAGGCATATCCAATGCCCAGGCAGACTGGCTGAGGGGACAACGGGAATAGTCCCTTAAGAAACATCTCATAACATTGCACTTCACAACATCTCATGAACCTGTGTGCGCCCCAACACAGCCATCAACTACTGGGGTACATGACAAGATTTGTTCTACTCACAAGCAGATGCCCTGACATTGCAGTGGCCATTAGGCCTCCTCTGTGTATTACTACCCTTACCAGTAACAGACCATGCCTTTCCACCCTCCAACAGATGGTGATATTTCCACCTCTCATCCTACTGACCTATCTGGTCAAGTTACAGCAGGGGCCGATTTGGCTCTCTCATTTAGACTTATTCTGCTTAACCGTGTGGAAATAGAAAGGAACACCTTCCTAAGATGGGAATATTTCTGAGAGGTGGCCGACACTCTCCTAGCATTCAGAAAACAGTTTATGCTCAGAATTTACAACTCTTATTGGGAAGCCCTCACTCAGTAGACACTTTACACAGCCCTGACCAAGCATCCATTTGAACCAGTCAAGGATGTTCCCCTGAGAAGGCCGAGAATGAAGACTATCTTCCTTATGTTCGCATCTGCCAGAAGATTTAGTCAGACCTGAACTCTGTATCTTTCCCAGTAGTAAGGTGATGCCTCGTACTGTCTTCCAAAACCGTATTCCAAACTCCATAGTTTGCAAGAGATAAGGCTACCATATTTATACCTGTACCCTAAATAGACTAGGGAGGGGCTCTGACACAACCTAGATGTCGGAAGGAGGATTAAGGCCTCTGCTCCGAATAGTGCAAATTAGAAAGTCAGTCTTACTGTTCTTAAATATATTTCATCTCAGTTTAGGGAAGAAAATGTCTTCAGCAGCAGTAGGTGCCAATAGCAAAACATACACTATCGAAACTCCTAAAAACTCTTTTTTGCAGAGGTTCCTTGTGGAATACCAGCTCACTCTTTGAGGAATGCTACTACCAGTGCAGCGTTACACGGGAACATTTTTGTAGAAGAAGGCTGCAAGTTTGTCAGTCTTGACCTTATTAAGATGCTACAAATCGAATCTATATGATTCAGCAGACACCGACTGTAGTGGAAAAGTACTGCAGTGCATGATCATGGACGAAGACCACATCCCACCCAGAAACTGGAAACTGCTTTGGGAGCACCCAAGATGTCCTCCGCCTCAGAGGGAGAACGGACCTTTGGACACTTACCGTGAAGGGTCCTTCTCCTCTGAGGAAAGGAGGACATCTTGCCCTCCCCGGGTCTCCGTCCTTCTCTACCCTGTTGCCTCATTCTTATATCTCTTCCGGGTTATGCTTTATTTACAGTACATGTTAATGCAACAGGTGTTTTTTCTCTCAGTATTAACAGTTGCTGAATGATAAATTCAATGTTACTGCTTTGTGGAGTCACCTGAACTGAAGAGAGGGTGGTCCCACAGGCTAGACAGGAAGAGGAAGAAAGTTAGTTCCTGCCTCCCTGATTGGATGGTGGGAATCACCCAAGATGTCCTCCTTTCCTCAGAGGAGAAGGACCCTTCACGGTAAGTGTCCAAAGGTCCGTTTTCCCCCCCCTATATAGCTGCTGAAACACTCTTTTGCTTGAAACATGATGGAAAAGTCATGTACTTGCATTATCTTATCTTCTTTCGTTCTTCAAATTGATAATACTCCTATGGGAGGTGATAAATTAAATCATTATGTAGGCCCCAGAAATCTAATTAAAGGATTCCATGTTTGGGCCGTTAGCAGAGTCTATCGTTTAGCATAGGAAGCATGATTATAGATGGTTGTGATCAGGGGTCATTTCGTAGAAAAAGAGCGGGAGGAACTCATTAGCATGACACATTAGCATATGCCACGCCCCTTGCAATCACCGGAAGTATGTCATTAGCATAATGGATTTGCATATGCCACACCCGCTGACATCACCTATCCTGGCTGTTTTGGACCAAATCCTGGCCATTCAGGGCCAAAATTGGGCCCAAAATGGCCGAAAAGGGGCTCAAAATGGTCAGGATTGGGCCGCTGCTGAGGAGGAGAGTGATCCATCACCTGTCAGAGGCCTGATCTGGGCTGTTTCGGCCCCAATCCAGGCTGAAATGGGCCCCAAATGGCCAAGAGTCAGGTGGGCAGGGCCACCTGACGTGACCTCTTTGGGGAACTGCAGGAACTGCGTTCCAGCGCGTTCCCCCTCAAAATGAGCCCTGGTTGTGAGCTGGTTTTGCTGGCTGGTGTGTGTGCAGGAATGAAAATAGCAAAAGCATACACTTGCTTATATTTAGAAAAGTAATGAGAGTTCTGAATTGTAGGAACTCCATACTCTGATACGAAAGGAGGAGAGACAGGTCCTAACTACCTATTTAGTCTAAGGATGGACATGGATGCCAGGAAAAGGCCTGCATCCATGCTGCCAAGATGGAGGGAGGACAAGGAGAGAGACGTTGCCTGGAACAATGCCAGGAAGAGAAGAAGTGAGAGGGAGGAAGTCAGGAGGAGGAAATCTTGAGAATAGCCATCTACATATCAACAGACAATCAGAGCAGTAAACAGTAAAGAGAGTGCCCTGACCTTTCTATCTTTCTCTTTGGTTTGTCCTCCTCTGAAACCTGAGGAAAGGGACAGCACTGAATCCTCCTCTTCCAAAAAGAGGTATATGTCATGTTGATATATCATAGAACAAAATTTAATCTAAAACATTATAGGTTAGTGTATAAAATCTTTCTTGAGACATCCCCTGAACACACCGAAGACCAAATTAAAAATTATACTATAATTATACTATAAACACTACCTGCTACTGCCTTGAATTTGTCCTCTGGAGAAACAAATTTGCAGGTGTAATGGCACAACGGGGGGAGGTGCACTACTTACCATCTTCTTTTGCCCTGAAACGCACCCAGTCTTCCCCTCTGTGCACGCATATACTGTTCCTAATTTGATTACTGCACAAACAGGAGTATGAGAGGGAAGACCCAAAACTGCAGGCAGGCAAGGGTCTCCCACAGGTTGTATAATCAAATGACAGAAAGACAGTAAATGTTATATACATAGTCTTCTTTTATTTATTTATTTACATTTGTATCCTGCCTTTATGCCCAGTAATAGCTACCAAGTAACCTAATAGAAACCAGAAGCTGTCAATGAGAAAATATAAAAACAATGATTTCCATTAAATAAAAAAGGGAAATGAGAGAGAAACTTGTTTTAAAGGAATTTTAAAGCAGAATTCCTTTGCCTGAACACATGTATTGGATCTCTGAGCTCTTTGAGGGAAGAAGATAAAAATTTAGTCTTGAGTATAGATTCCAGATTTTGGACCAAAAGAAAAATCACTTTCTTTAATCAAAAGAAATTATACAGTTTTGTACAATGGGTTGCATTTTATACTTTTCTGCCAATGATCTTGTATGACTCAGTTCCTCACTGTAGCCTAGTGTTGCCAACCTCCAGGTGAGTCTTGGAGATCTTCTGGAATTACAATTGATCTACAGAGATCAGTTCCCCTGGAGAAAAAGGCTACATTGGAGGACTGGAGAATGCAGTTGCTGGTAAGGACTGCAGCTGGGTAGAGAGGAATCAGAGGAAGTAAGATGACATACCCAGAGCATGTGAAAGTGGCTTTCACTCATGCTAGGTTACCACGGGATCCAAGGTCATATTATTACACATTTTCCACAATTAAAATATATACAGAAATGGGGGTCTTATATACTAATGGCTAAGTGGAGATTTTGGAGTAAAGCCTGGGGAGGGTGAAGTTTAGGGAGGGGCTGGAGCTCAGCTGAATGCCAATAGATAGAGAAGCAAGAGGAAAAGGCAGAAAAGATGCAATGCAATACAGCACACAGCACTGAGGAATGGAATGAAAAGCAAATTGAACACATGAGAACACAACAAAATTAGGTAATGCAATGAAAATAAATTAAACAGTTCCTTGTGGAAGCGGTCAAATTAAGCTAGGTGCATTCATCCCTAGCTAGTCCACATGGAACCCTTCCATGGTTATATGTGTAGTGAAAGAGAAAAGAAGAATAGAAAGTTGAACGGAGGTCAGCACAAGAGAGAAATTATACCTGAAGCAGAATTGAGAGGTGGAGAGGCACAGGACAGGGTTGGCTGATGCTTGGCTGAATGGGGCTAGAAGAAGAGGGAGAGAAGCAGCACAATGTACTGGAGCCATGAAAGGGGGGGGGAGTGCAGTGCTGGAGTCCCAGGGAGAGAGAAATCACTGGAGTGGAGTTCTGGGTCAGGAGAAGGGGAACCAGAAAGACAGTAAAAAAGGGAACACAGGATGACACAGTGGAGGGACCGACATGAGAATGAGAAGGGTTGGCTTGAACAAAGAAGAGCAAAGGAGGAAAAGGAATAAAGAAGAGGAAAGTAAGAGAAAAAGATGTTGCCTGATCCTGCACTGTGAGAGTGGTCAAGAGTTGCCGCAGTGGAGAAATCATCTCGGGATGAGACTGAACTGATTCCAAAGCATCTGTTACTGTAGTGGAAGATCAATCCAGGGGGGAAATGACCTAAACTGAACACTGGCTCAGGCCACTCTGACATAATGAAAATGTTCGTTCTCAATCTGGCAAACATTGTAGAAGAAATGTATTTCAGAAATACATAGGAAAAGATGTGAGGCATATTTAATGAAGTGCTGCAGGAGCATCTGTTGATATGTTTTGGTATATCTTGTATAGAAATATGTACACCCATAAGATAACCATATATCTTTGTGGTCAATGCATTACACCCATCTAAAATGAAAGTATTTAGGATTTGATTTATTACTAGATCCAACTAAAAGTAATCCATCCAAAAGAATATCCCTCCTCTCCAATAATATCATTTTTGCTTGTCTCAGATACTGGAAATATTTTCAAAGTAAAAAAAATAACTTTAACTTGCAATTTTCATATGCTTTTGAATTCTAATAGCTTTCTTCAGCCATATCAGATTCCAGAGTCAGATATCAGTGGTACAATCATACATAAGAAATTAAAAATAAAACATACTCTATTTTGTATTATTGTGCTTAATTACCAACATGTATTTTTTTATTAAAACTATATTTCTTGAATTACAAGGTAGATTTCAGTCTTTATCTTTGTAGGGAACTGATCCAAGGCAGTTTTATGTAAATAACTTAAATTAATTGGTACCCTTCAGTTGAAACAGCAGCTTAGAAAGTCAATAATCCTTTTCAAGTGGAATAAGCTGTTTAAAACACACACACACAAACAACCCTTGCTCTGGCACCTTGTCACACAATTAAAAGTTATTTGACAGAAGTAACACTATATAGTGTCTTCTAAATTGTATTTTCTGCATAATTAGAATAACATCAGTTCTAAGACTCTTCATTAGATGCATTTATAGCCAATGATATTTTGAGGGCTAATTTATAGAGCTTCCCAATAATTGATGTTGATGGCCAAATATGATCCAAGTAGCCTACTTATTAAATTTGAGATATTTAGAGAACAATTAACTGATTGCCTATAGAGCTTGTGTAATAGTTCATAACCTTTACTTTAACTTCTAATGGGTGCTTTGAACTGAGTGACGCATACACATTCTTCACTTGGTAACTTTCACCAAAATATATGAACTGCCTTTTTGGACTTGGTGGGGTTTTTTTTTTATTGAAATGGCATGGGATAGTGTCCATCTGTGACATTTAATCTGTGGTAACTGATTCCATAGGAAAGTAATTAATGCTTCATTTTGTAAGTAATAAATGTGTACGTGATCTGGTTTTTTTGAGTGGGTATGCGTAAATAGTGCGAGCAGGACATTTTGCAATGATTTTCTATGTTCTCTAATGTCGACTTCCATGATTGTGACATCTTGTTCGTAGGAACAAATCTCTTTTCATAGGAATATGTCATGATTTTACTTCTAAAGCCTTTTTTCTTTATGGAGGAGATACACTACAATTTTATTTTCTCTTGCGTCTGCTAATGTGGGAATTGCCACAAATAATTCAAAGAAGACAGCTCAGAAGACTTCATATGTAGTATTTCCTTGTCTACATAAGCCCTGTTCACAAATTAAAGTGAATGCAAGAACAATCTATGTACAGAGTACTCTTGATTTTTCTTTATACAAGTCTTGAGTAAACCTTGTGTTGCAGTCAAATGTGTGTACAGCTGAATGTGTGATTGAAACCACACATTTATCCAGATAGTGGTCCCAAGTTCATTTGTAAAGTTAATGTGTATTGGCTTTTCCTTACAAACAGATGTATACATGCATATGCAGGATGTATGTGCATTCACTTTATCTTCTAAACTGGGCTACTGTTGACCTTTCATGATGCCATTATGGACCTTTTTGTTTCTCTTATAAATACTCCTTTAGAGTCTAAACATATATTAAGATCCACACTTCTGCAACTACTTTTCCAGCGAAAACTCAGCCAGAATGTTTTGCAATCACATACTGCTGAAATAAGCCTAAACTAATGATCCAAACACAGAGATATTAAAGTTGCAATGTAGGACAAGGATGTTCTCCTTTTGAAATCTGCTAAAAGCCCTCTATCCCCAGCATCATACCACTATTGAGCCTTTCCAACTGGCCAGCTTGATGTCTCCAGCTGTTGCTGAGCTTTGGCACTGCCAGCTGATGTTATCCGCAAATGATACCTTTACCCTCAGCCTATCTCAGTCTGTTGTGAGCCAGGTCTGCTGGTCTCCCAGGCAGCTAGACTGCTCATCTGCCTACTGTGTAGGACTAATTTGTTGCTCAGAAGGAAGTGGAAATGTCCATCCAGGTGTGGAGGCTGTAGATACGGCTCTGTCAGTGGGTTGGTGCTTGGTTGCATCATGTTCTTCTGAATAGGAGGCAGAGCAGAGCAATAAGCATAAGTACCCGTTTGATTAACCAACAATGCCCATTCTCAATACATGCCAGATAAACAATGCCTTTATTGTATATAACTTTTTCCTCAAAATGCTTTTCTTCTCTGATGCTCATCAGAATTTGTACTACTGTGAATATGTAGTGTTTTCTTCTTTACCAACCACAGCTGAATTCCATGTGTAATTAATTGCCATACACAGAACAGTTACAGTTGTGCTTTTAGAGCTGTTTATATTGGAAGATAAAACTCACCTGATCTCATCAGATCTCAGAAGCTAAGCAGGAATTAATAGATGAACTACTTAAAAGTTTTGCTTACTCCTCCTCAAAAATGGCAGGATCTGCTAAGAGGGCCCTCCATTGTGTTCTCTCTCATACAGATTCAGAGAACATACAGATTCTTTTCACTCCCTTTTTATTATTTTACTATTTAAACTAAGCTGCTCTCAACATCCTGTCCTTTCTAAAGTTATTTACATGTGAAATTTTATTGGTTTTGTTTAATAGTTTGTTCATTTTCTTAATTATAGATTTTATACCTGGTAAGATTCATTCTCTTTTTCATTGTTAATTTGTTTGTTTCAATGGGAAAAAACTTTCTAGCTGTAACTATTTTTCCCCCATTGAAAAAGAAATTCTCAGAGATGTTATAAATGAACAAGAAGATTTGAACATATTAGAATCTCCCATTTGGACCCTGGTAAGAAAAAAATCACCCAAGTTCTATCCTCCCAATCAGCCCTCTTCCAGCTACTCTTAAATAAAATTAAAAACCTTGAGAGTTCTGAGAACTTCATTTGACCGTTCTCTGTAACAGACAGAATGTGGTGAAAATACGCCTCTGTACTTTGTGGATAAGAATTATTCAATTTATACTCTACCTCTGTAACAGCCTTCCCAGATGAACAAAGGCTATAGAACAAATTTCTGTAATTAGATATGAGTATGCCTTTGTGGAGGTAGAAATTGCAGTTGATGTGGGGGTTCCTAAATACAGGCAATCATCAAGTAAGCCCTGAACTCCTTGGAATCTTTTGGAGCCAAGAAATCAGATTGAGATGAGACCTGTACAAAAATAGGAAAAATTTGTTCATTTAAAATTCCTATGAGAGGGTGCTCAAAGATTCGGGCAGGGGCAGTTGCCTGGAACAGCAAGGTTGGTTTTATTCTGAGCTTCTGCCAAAAGAAAGATGGGGAATGTTGGTATCTTTGTGATTATTCATCCCATTTATTTATCCCATTTCTTAAATGAAAGAGATATTTTTAGAACTAGGAAATGACTAAAGTTTATCATTTTTTAAAACTTTTCGGTATTCAGTAGGTTTTTTTAAAATTCAGTTAAAAGTATTTTTTTTCTTTTTATGAAATTAGTACCTTATTGTAGTCACATAAATACCTAAGACAAGCACATGCTTACCAAGGTACAAAAAAGATGGGAGTTTGATTTACTAAAACAGGCTGGATTCCTAAAATTTGCATTCTTGGGTACATTGAAGTAGCTGGTCTGAAAGGCCTGTGTCCTTTATTTGAAGAAGTGTCTTTAAAGAGTCAAAAAGATATCTTTGTTCCCAGAAAGACCAGAATGGTATGTCTGTACAAGCTTCTGGAAGAAGCAATCAGTGAAAGCAGTTTATTTCTGTTAGAAGATGTGGAACAAGGCTGGGGAGGTGACTTCTTACTCAGAATTTAATAACCTTGTACATGAACCAGCTGAGTAAATTCTCCATTCTTCACATAGAATACAGTATGTGTACAAGTCATTTTATGACACAGAAATTGAATACCTTACCAGTGATATCTTATATTTTGCTTGTTTTGGCTCTGTGTCCCTAACTGTTACTATTGCTGGGGGCCACTAGTCTAAAAGCTGAGATGTAAATAGATAAGCTTTTCCCTGTCAATTTTGTTCCTCAATTCAGTTTGGAAATTTGGCACAACTTCAGTTTTGTTCTTATACAGAAGGTGTATTTTGGAGAATTAAATGTAAACTGGATCTATACCTAGCTTAACATGTGTACCAGCTAAGCAGGCAAGGTTAATCAGTACATTTCTAAAGGAAAACAGTATATATTAGATGATGTCTTGCAAACCTTGGTCTTGGTTCGCAAAATAAATCTTATTACCACTTCCACAACCAATCTCTCTCTCTCTCTCTCTCTCTCTCTCTCTCTCTAACCTTCCTTTTGTAAGGGAAGGTGCTGAGTCACTAGTCTACAGTTTCAGACACAGTTGGATAGTATTCGCTTTTGGGATCTTGGCTTGCTGCACCCTGTTCAAATAATATCATTTTGACGCATGAGAGACTGAATGGGTATTTATGAGACTATGTGAGTGATTCCATTCTGGCAGTGGTGAGACCTGTGGGAGACCTCCCACTCTCCCTATTCTTCAGTGGAAGACCTCCTGCGCTCCCTATTTGTTGTCCCATGGAGGGCTTGCAGGAGGATTTTTTTTAACTGGGCTGAGGAACTGGTGCAACATTACTTCCAGTGATTACTCAAAAGCTGCATTATGTCACTAGTATGACATCAATGGGATGCTCTAGGATTTGGGCAAAACTATATTGTTTTACCCAGAAATTACCTCATTTTACCTAGTATTTGCTGAGAGTGATATTGTGCCACCAGCAAGATGCCATTTTCCCCCATCTCCACTCCCCCCCCTCATCTGGTGGCCAGTCATTGGTTGGCAATCCTTCCTAGCAGTAAAGTCCCAGCAGGTAGCAGTGGAAGTTGTTCATGGTATCCTCAGGATATCTTTTGCTGTAGGTGAACACTCTGCTGTAATGTGTGACTGTTGATTACTGTATTTCTTTGCATGTACTCATCAGCTTAAATGCACAACTAAGAAATTATTCTGTAAGTGCAGATAATAAAGAATATTTTGTATTAAGCAAAGAGAAACAGTAAGTCTAATAGTTTGGGCAATAGCAAAAACCAGTGCAACATAAAATCTATAGTAAGTTTGTCTTTCATACAGCTGAGTGTTCTTGAGTGTAAGTATTGCAAGATCAGGTCCATAAATACTGGGCTAATTCATCTACAGTGTTTTCAATAAAAAGTTAATATGGATCGCAAGGGATATAGAGTTTGGGGGTTAAAGCATTGGCGGAATGGAGAGTATGAGTCATTTGGTTCAGTCTGAAATAGATCTTCTTGCATAAATAACATTATAAACTTTTAAGGGCTTGATCCTGCCTTGGGGTGTGCTGGTACATATTGTTACATATCTCATAAAATCAGCTACTGTTACAAACCATGTGATACTGTTCACCCTCCTAGCTAAGAACTGGGCTCTGTTTTTCTTTTACAGTCTAGAGTTGTTGTTGTTTTTAACTATAAATACTGTACCACTTGGCTCTTTTCAGAATATTGAACAGATGCAGCAAGATTTTCCTACATTACTTTCCCATTTATAATCAAAATAGGTTAGTGTGTAGTATCTTTTGATAAAGAGTTCTTTAGAGGGCTACTCAGTTGAATGAAACCAAATAGAATGTGTCATTGTTGCTGTTGCAGGTTCTGAGTTTATTTGTACATTATGTGTACTGTAGGCTACATAATAATGAAAAGCTATATGCTCTGGTCTGTTGGTTCACTACACAGTCTGTGTGATTACAGATTGTTTGAATAACAGTGGCCTATTGAAAATCCATCCAGATGTGCATGTTGCTAACTGTGGGAATACTCACAAAGAAGGATTATATCTTTTGTTGCCATTTCCAAGCCTTTTTAAAAAGTGAAAAAGTAAAAGCTGTTGGGGCAACCAATACTAAGGAAAGTGGGTGTGCTGGAATTGAACAGTTGCCACAGTGCTCCCAGCAGACAAATCTTATAACCTTGTAAGATTTCACTTCTAAGACCTAATAGGCAGTGTTTATGGAGGAGCAAAGCAAAAAAAAATAAAAGCAAAGGGGTCAGGTAACTTTACCAACTGAATACTTAAGCCCCTAACTCCACTTCTAGTATTTGCAAAGCCTTAGGCAGAACTTAGCATCAGAAGAACTAGCACCAGTTTAGAATTCCTTGTAAAGATGCATTTAACTTAGTGTGGTATAAAGTGAGGAGGGTATAAAGGAATTACTTTTAGTATCATTAGAGGTCTCTGATATTTTAATTAAAATAGCTTCCAAAAATAACAACATTAAATTTATATACTGCCCTTGAGGTCAACTTAACATCCATTCAGAGCAGTCTACAAAGTGTGCCATTATGTCCAGAGATGACTGCCCTACCACCCCTAGACTTACCTGGCCCATCGGAAGGCACCAGGGGGAGTAGTAAGAGCCAACACAGTGATCCGGCCAGCCACAAGAGGGTTTGCAGTGTACCAGCTGTCTACGGAGGAGGCAAAGGCAGCAGCACGCATGGCAGACCTCAGCTGGGTGGCGAAGCCCTCCAAGGACACTACAGAAGCGACATCTGGGGCCCACAAAGTGGTGCGACTCCCCAGAAGCACCGCTGAGGCTGGAGAGGTGACGGCGACACCTCAGTGTGCTGCACAGCTTGTCAAGGAAGCCACAGGGGCCAGGGAAGGCCCAGATGAGGCAGCACAGGACAGAGGCTGCTGCCAAGGATGCAACAGCAGCGACAAAGCCTGCCAAGGGAACACAACCCAGGGAGAGGCCACAGGAAGCCCAGGCTGCCTCTCCAGCACTCCAGCAGCATCACGGGCCAGGCAGGAATGGCCTCGACCCAGGCAGCAGAGGCAGGGCTATGCCGAGAGGCACCAGCATGACAGGACAGCCAAGCAAAGGGGTGGGGCACTACGTCCCACCTTACAGGCCACTATTAGAGGGCAGGGAGGGGCCAAGGGCAAGGCAAGCCCCAAGGGAGCTCCAAGCTGGTCAGTGACTCAGACAGTCACCTGGGTGGGGGCGGGATACCCCCTGAGTGGGAAGAACCTGGGGGAGGAAGCAATGAAGGGGAAGCCTATAAAGGAGAACCCAGTCAGGGAGCTGGTGAGTAGTTGGCAGCAAGTGTGAGGTGGAGAAGGAGACATGGAGAGAAAGAATGAGAACCAGAGCAAGACAGGGGACAGAGAAAAGGCAAGCCTAGCAGCCCAACTGTGCGAGAGAGAGAGCAAAGCACTGTAAACCCCCTCCTCCCACCATTTCTGAGACCTCCCCTAGACTGGGTTCAACAGCTACACCAACTTGGAGAGTGAGCCACCCCCAGAATCCTATGTCTCCACATGATTATCCTCACAACAATCACTCTGTGAGGTGGGTGGGGCTGAGAGAGCTCTGAGAGAGCTGTGACAGACCCAATGTCACCCAACTGGCTTCAAATGGAAGAGTGGGGAATCAAACCCAGTTCTCCAGATTAGAATTCTGCCGCTCTTAACCACTCACTGAACTGGCTCTCCGTGTAAAGGATTTGGCCCAAACAGGTTAATTTCTTCTTATGATAGGCATACCTTTTGTTTAAAGAACGGAGAAAAAAGGGGGGCTTAATAGTATCCCAAATCAAATTGAAATAAGCATATTGACATATCAAAAAATGGTAAAGAATTAAGGTGACCTCCCTAGGAAACAGTGCCATAATAGTGAAGGCCCTCTGATTTCCTTAATGGTTTGGACTCCAAGCAAACCTCTTCCCTTTCTGAATGATCTCATTTAAACAATGAAGGTTCATCAGCCTGAGTGTAAGGTTTTTGGTGTAGGGTAGGATAGTAGTGTAGTGGTGCTGCCTTCTACATGGTCCTTTGTTTGAGCATGCAATACAGCCTTATGACATTCATTACTGGGCATAGCAGCAGAGACATTGAAACATTTTATATTTGACATTTTCAGTACACACAGATGAATATCTTGTATTAGCTCAGGAAGTAACCACACATTTATTGTTAGGGATGACTTTTGGCTGTCTTGTTAAAGCCTACATTGTTCTTGTGAAATCTGGTGTTCAGACAGAAACTAATATTTATATTTAAAGTTATCATGTTTAGAAAATTACTGCTTTCAATTTCAGGATGGGATGTTTCTAGGACAGGAGTCCCCAACCTGGTTACGCCTATGTGTTACCCAAATAGGCAGTCTCCTAAGTAATTGGGGGAATTAGCTTATAGGAGAAAAACAAGAGGGAGTAACTGGGTTTCTCCACCTATGTTTACAGGGAGTATTACCTTATAGAACTCTCAAATAACCCAGGTTGAACTGGAAAGGTTTTTTTATTAAAAGAGAAATAAAAGGGCAAACCACACAGAAAACCACACACTGCACACATGCAAGGCTAACTAAGAAAATCAAGGAGGAAAGGGAGAGAAAGCAATTTTGGGAGGGCAATATTTACCAGTCCTGAAGCTAGAGGTTCACAGAGGTGGCAACAAAAAGACTAGCATTTCACGAGGAGAAGAGGCCCAAATGGATTTAGAGGTGCATAGATGGATCCAGAACAAACGCACGCGCATACGCACACACACACACTGGTGGCTAGGGAGCAGTTATAGGGCAAAATGCTCCCTGGGGCAGGCTGATGTCTTTGCCCCAAAAGCATAACTTAATGAGGTGTCTGGAGGTTGAACAATAAGTTGGAAGAGGTTTGATGGGTCCTATCTGAGAGGGACTATATGTCAAAATGGTGCTTGATGACCCTTTGAGTACCAGATGGGGAAACTTGCCAGGTTTGCTGAATAGCTTTGATTAGAGTAGGTGGGTGCGATGAAGTGCGATCAGGCGTTGACGAGATAAGTCAGGAGCTTCCTGGGAGCCTCACAGTCCTAAGTTATATGTCTCTCTCTGGGGCGTGGAGGGCATCAGTCAATCAGCCACTCTGACTCACACTCTGGTAATTTTCTAGGCTACTACCTGGCTGGTATCCACTCTGGACCAGACAGTGCCTTGAGTGTACGTTATTCCATCTATAAACTGCCCACTTAGCAGTGAGAAAGGGTCTGTCTGCTAACGTATGGGAATTATTGAATTTTGAGAAAGGGGAGTGGGTACCATCATAACATAGCTATGATGATACCAATCACAAATTGGCTGCCATGGAAACTGGGAACAATCACATGTTGGCAACAAATGTTAGCAAGTTCCAAGCCTGTTCCTATGCTAATAATAGCTATTTCTGAATGGGTGCTGCCTGTAGACCAAGCAATTATGCTTCCTAAAGTCTTCTTAAGCAGTTTCTGCTCCAGTGAGGGAGAGGAAAGCCAGTGACTATGTAAACGTTTATTTATTTATATTTATTTATTTAAAACAATTTTATGCCACCTTTCCACCCAAATAAGGTCCCCAAGTAAGTGAACATCAAGGTATTAAAACATTGTTTAAAATGTTTATGTAAAATTTAACAATGCAATGAAAATACAGCATTAAAAAGCAGGCAGCTGTCCCACAGGTCTACTAACAATAGTATGAATTGACCATTTTGCTTTTTATCAGCAGTGACCCTTAACTATCCACTTTACAGAACTCATCTTCAAGTTGGACAACATTTACATACCCTGTCTACATATGGAGATGGGTAGATGTGGCTTATTTCTCAGAGCCATATGTTTTGGTTTTGATTCCAGTCATTTTCAGAATAAAAAAATACCTTGCAAACATTCCTGACATTGAAAGAGCCAGCTCAAGCATTCAAGTGTTGTATTATACTGTGTAGCACCATAACTTTTTCCAAAGGCTACCTAATTTTATTAGGAAGCTGGTGATAATGACTAGAGTACTTAAACAAAAGTTGGCAAGTAAAACTGTGAGGGTATTCTGATTCAGCTTTAACTTCACTGTGAATAATTAAGGAAGAAAATGTTGAATATCCTCCTAAGTGATTAGTAGTCAAGTACAGTAATATAGAGGAACCATGAGCATGACCTTCAAGGTAAAGGCTAATAGCTGTGTTAAAGGTGATTACACAATTTCCTACAAGCAGTGTACACATTTTCTATGACTTCTGACCTCTTAAAATGCATGGTTACAAATTATTTGACTGTTCACCTGAAACAAGTTTTGTTTAAATGTGGCACATATTAAAGTAACTATAACCTAATGGAGACTCAGAATTTTTTAAAATTAAGGTCTGATCAAACTTTCTGATGTGCCAGGACATCAAAACTCATAATATGTTCAACAACTAAGTCCAGTCTTTTGATAAATTCATCTCTCCCCACCCCACCTTGAGTTTCTTGCAATTCTGAGAGGAAACACTTTTTTTCCTGTTAGGTCACTCGTTGCCATAGAACAAATGTTGTTCTTATTCATCTTGAAGACAGTAAAAAGGTGTAAAACAGGTATTAAAGCTTCTCCACATAAAGAATTCACAGACATTCATATGGAAATTTGAATCATTTCTAACATTCCCAGGTTTGACGTTGAAACAAGGTTTCAATGCGTACGGCCGTGTGTAATGTTTGCCATTCCCATTTTTGGAAAATAGGAGGTATCTTGCTGAGTAAACAAGGAGCCTTTTACATTCAACTTGATCAATTTGGCCTTGTGATACATGGTTGAGACAAGAAGGAACCTGAGTTTGGATATTTTTATTCCCTGTTAAGATCTAGTACTTTTTAAAAACAAGTATATGTGGGAAAAACCACAGAAACAGAATGATGAATTCCAGAAGTGCTGTAAAAGCAAGTAATGTAAATTTACTTTTTAAAAAACTTAAAATTACAAGTAAATAATGATTTTATTTATTTTAATATTTCTACTTTACACTTCTATTTAAAAACACTTGTTTATGTATTTATTTTATTCAGTATATTTTTATCCTTCCTCCTAGGAGCTCACGGCAGCATAAACTATTCTCCTGTCTTTCATTTTATTGCCATAACAATCTTGGGAGGAAGGTTAGGCAAAGAGACAGTGAATGGCCCCAGGTCATTCAGTAAGCTTCATGGCAGAGTGGGGATTTGATCCAGGCTGTCCCATATCTTTGTCTGACACTGTAACCGCTATAGTACTCTGGCTCTTAAATACTCAAGGCAGATTTCAGTCCATATTTCAAAGTAGCCATTAAAACTTATAGGCACCAGGGACAGATTTAACTAAAAAGCCTTGCAGAATAACAACATCTTTAGTTGATTCCAGAAGGCTCCAAAGAAGGCACCATCTGCAGCACAGGAAGGAAAGAGTTCCAAAGAGCAGGGAGAGTTGCTGCAAAAGCCCTCATATGAGTACCCAATAACATTTCTGACTTGAGGTTCTCTCAATAAGGCTTACTTAGCCAACCTTAATGCATGAGCCAATTTGTAACATTGAAGGCAATTTACCGGATACCTTGCACCCAAGCTGTATAAGGCTTTGCAGGTTAACATTAGCAGTTTGTATTGGGTTCTGAAGCCATGTATCCAGTCCTTATGGGTACCCTCCCTACCGTCTTCTGAACTAGTTGAAGCTGCCAAACTGACTTCAAAGGCATCCCCTTGGAGAGTGTGTTATAGTCCAATCTGGATGGTGCCAAGGTGTGTATAACTATGGCCAGGTCTGCCTTTTCCAGAAAAGGCAATAACTGATAACCAACTTACATTGGAAAAGCAGCTTTCTGCCTACTCCGGCATCCAGAGTTTTTGAGGCATCCTAGGCAATGCCTAATATGCAAGCTATGGTTGGATTAGCCCTGTGGTAGCTGTGGAGTCATGAGCTTCTCTTGTTTACAGGCCTCAGCATGGATGTGAAAGTTCCAAAGGAATAAAAATCTAGTGACTTCAATATTAAATATGAGGCAGCTCAGACAGGCACAGGAAGGGCGGTACTCCAATAAAATCCCTGGTCTGTTATGCCCAAGTTTAAATTCAGGCATGTGCAACTGAACAGTGAAACCTCATAACATTCAGAGGAGTTAGCCGTGTTAGTCTGTAGTAGCAAAATCGAAACGAGTCCAGTAGCGCCTTTAAGACTAACTAACTTTACTGTAGCATAGGCTTTCGAGAATCACAGTTCTCTTTATCAGATGCGTCTGATGAAGAGAACTGTGATTCTCGAAAGCTTATGCTACAGTAAAGTTGGTTAGTCTTAAAGGTGCTACTGGACTCTCTTTGATTTTTCGTAACATTCAAACTTTGCAACTGTAACATGACATGGTAAGAAGAAGAAAAAAGTATACCGCTGCCATTAGTTTCAAACTGTCCCTGTCCAGATCCCATAAATAACATACTTTTTAAAAAAGATTCTATATTCATAAGTGCTTTCTGCATATATCCACCTTTTAAAAATCTGCTTTACTGGAATCTCTCACAGTTAGGAAAATTCTACATTGGTATTCATTTTTCAAAGTGTCTCTTCCCTCATAGTTTTTGTAGTCTACTTTCTTGTATTCCTTCACTGTATGGGAGCACAGGCGATAATGGGAGATCATTTACATTGAACAAATTGCAGTGTATGCCCAGGATTTAATTAAAATGCACTGCTGCCCATCCTTCCTCCTATGCTTTAAAAGAGTGACTTGTTGTCACTGCTCTTCTTAGAAAGAATCTCCTTTTCCAGTGAACTCTGTCTGTTTATAGTAAGCAGAGCAATTGGTGTGGCAATTGGGACTTTTCTCTTAGGATTGTTGTACCTTGAGTCTGTTCTAAGGAGCATGTATCTTAAGAGTGAGTAAATTATACAACTGCTAACTTATACAGAGAAAACCCAATGTGATTATATTTTTCCAATGGACATTTTTCCTGAACAAAAACATTGTGTAAAGAATACAACTTAAATGCTGCCTGCCAGGCATCTGAAAAGATCACTGTGTAATATAACACTCAGTACAATAAGATGGCTTGTTCTTTTTTATGATAAGTATGATACTGAAATTTACTGTTCATATGTACGCATGAATATCTATCTTCAGCAGAATAAGTGGGCATGCTAAAACTGCTAGTGAAGTGCCCAGCAAGCCCATTTATTCCAACAGGGTGAGAGGCCAAAGGAAATAGCAGAAAGATAGGCAAGGAGGTTTTTGTATGAAGCTGATATGCCTGGCTGGTAGAAGAAATGTTAAGAGCACTAAGTGCATTTTCCAGGTCAAATTTAATTGTGTTCTTCTGGATTGTTTTGTTTTCTTTCTTATAGGAATGGGGTGACCCTCATTTTCCTATATTTTGAAGGGGAAATAGCTAACATAACAGTCTGTTATGCTTTGAGAGCTTAATTTCAAGTGAATTTATTTCCTAATATAGCAGAGCAGAACCAATATATTGCATTGTGTTGCCTACATTGGCCCTTTGTATGAGTTACTCAATTGGTGATCTGAACTCATACATTTTGATTGTTAATAATCCTTGTACCCTGCACTGTGCTGAATGGGGAAGGAGGAGAAAGTAAATATTTTGCTTATACTGGATCATGATATTATAAAATTACATTATATGCAGCAAATACATTGCATGCACTTTTTTAAAAAATTACACTATAAAGTATTATTGTCAAAGAATTAATGAAGCCATAGAGTTAAGTGGAGTGAGAAGATGGAACTTCAGTATACTCTGGAGCCAGAAATGTTTTACGTGTTCTCTCTGTCTATTCTGTTTGTGTGTGCATGTATGAGTATACATGTGTGTATGAAGAGCATCTACAATACAGTACAGAATGATTCCACAGTTAAAAGTTGTTCCACAGTTACAAGAATCACACAAACACAAAATTAATAAAAGGGGAAAGAGATTCTGGCTGCCAAGTAGGGATCCCAGGTTTCCCAGTGGGGGTGTGGAATCCCCCACTTCCACCTTCACTTCCCACCACCACTCACCTGGTTGGTGGACAGGAAAGGAACAGGCCTCCCTGGCACACTCTTGGGGCAGCATGATGATATCACTTCCTCGACATCATCACAGCACCCCGAGAGCCCTCCCATACTTTGCAGCAGGCTGATTTGGGCCCCAAATCGGCCCACTGGAAAGCATGCCTGCACCCCCGCACCTGCGTGACGATGTCTGCCAGCATTCGGTGAGTGGGCTGTCCCTTTAAGGATGTGTGGAAATGGCCCTAGTTTTCTATATGGGCATATATTAGATCAGATTTAAATGTACTGTCTAACCTTAGTGAGAACTAATAGCATTGAGTGTTAGTAAGAAGGATTTCTGTAAGCAAAAGAGCATTCCCTGCAATATTTAGCATAACAGTACATCATTCTTTGGGAATTGAAAGGGTTTTCAAAATTAAGCTTTAGACTTGGTCTTTACCTTAGTTTAGGCCTCTCAAAAGAAGGAAACACTGAATGCTGAGCTTTCTGGAATATTGAGCAAATTGGAGAAATTCTCCTCTCCACATCACTTAACAAATTATTGTAGACTTAAAGTAACATTTACAAAAAAACACGTAGGTTATTTATTAAGTTAGTAATGTAAGGAATCTGGAATATGAAAGGATAGAACTACAAGTATAGTATAGATTTCCAAAAAGCAGCCAGAAATTCTGTTTTGTCAAGTTTAATTTTATTCAGGTGATTGGTGCTGCGTAACTTAGTAAAAAGTAAATACTGTACATAGCACAGTAATGGCAGTAAAGTAAGTCTATGCTAAGCCATGGAGAAAGAACGCCTTTGTTTTGGGAAGACCAGTACATCACATTGTGCTTTTTAAACAGGCTATTAAAGAAAAACATAACTTTTCATAATTTTTCCTAAAGTTGTATGTTTCTTCAATTTCTTTTCTAATCTCCTGCTGTTTATACTTTAAGATAGTATAATCAAGCAATGAAAGATGAGTATCTGTACCTGTGAGAAAAAGAAGCATAATACTTTGACATCTGGAACATGTGTGTTTAATGCAAGGCTTCTTGTCCCTGTTTTCATCTTTCTGTGGGACAGTAGCAAAACACAGCTACAGTTACTTTGCTGAATAAGGCCTTGGAAAAAATAACTTCTGGTGAAAATACAAACCACATCTTTGTTTCCTAAAATGTCAGTTCTAGACAGTATATCTGATTTCCATAACTCCACACCTGCTCAGTGCCAACCACAGCACTACATGTAACCCTGTTCAGTTCTTCACTTTTTAAAGTTAGGATAGTCAACACAAGAAGCACGTTTCCAACTAAACTGTCCCAGTGCAGCAAATTAAGTTGTCTAGTCTTCTATCCACTGTTGAGTATGGGAAGAAAGGGAAAGCCTAGCCATAGCTTGAATTGTTCATTTTGTTTGTCCTAACATCAGATTATATACTAATGACACTTGTATGTTTCCAAATCATATGTAGAATGATCTCTATTTAAGTACCAGTTGCAAAATGCTGTTGGATTGCTGTTTGACTGGCAGTCCTTGAATCATCCATTCTAAAGTGTAACATGTAGATTTAAGATTCAGAATCTTCAGACAAAGTTCTCTAGGTGTTGATACTGACTGTATAAATGCAGCATTTTAATTGTGAAAACAGACTCAGTATGTTTCTCTGTTCACTTACATAAAGGATGTGATGCATCCTGCTTTGCCAACAACTTTATTTCTACTTACAAAAGGGTTTTAGCAACTGGAAAATAATAAGGATAACATCCTGTGCTTTTTGCAGGCTATCAGCAAGCATTCTATTGCCCATTAATGCTTCTCAAACAATAACTCAGAAATAGTAAATATCCCCATTTCAAATTTTCTGCCATCTTTGGAAAGTAGTATGGCATTCAGCATCCATTGAGCAATACTAAAGAAAATTAAATAACATTAAGCTATGCAAAAATAGTGTTCTACTTTGCAAAAATTGATTTAGCTTTCGTTTCCCTCATTTCTGAGTTGCATGATTTCATTGCCAGAATGGTAACCCAAAAATTCAGTTTTCACAAAATTACCGGTGGGGGAGGGGCAAGCCCATGTAATCTAGTGCAGTGCTCTTATTTGGCATGCATGGGGTTCATGTCTCCTCTTTGAGTGCAATGGGGAGGAAGGACTCTTCATATATATTCTTTGGCAAATGTAGAGTTGCCTTTTCTGTTGAACTGAATGAGGATCCCTTGTAAATGGAGAAGCTGTATGTGAGCAACAGAGATGTTGTGCTTCCAAGGGAATGCTGGACTGGGACAGCCAACTGCATACAAAAGTACTGGTATGCAAGAACCTATACTGGAGAAGAGGATGGAGAAAAGTCCCATGCATGAGCAGACTTCTGTTCACAATTATCTGAATTCCACTCTATAATCACAGCCTGAACACTTACCATGGTAGCATCAGCAGTTTCAGTCTAGTATATTTGTATTGTAAATCTAATATTTTCTGTCAGAAGCCGCAGTTCCACATAGTAATATTTCTGTTGCATCTGGGCCTAGTGCCAGTTTGATACCTATCTGACTACTTCTCATGATCTCTTTTATTCATTTCAAACTGTCATCTCAGCAAGCTGGTTAACTACGAGGAAAAGAAGGCCTAGGAGAGAAAATATGTACGGTGGAAACATTCCGAACGCAGAAGCCACATGCTCATTTAAATTCTACCATTTTGTCAAAGTTTCCCCAGCATAACTCTCTATTGTTCCTACTACTATCACTTGCTTAATACAAGACAAAGTGCTGGGAAATTCCTGTCTGGCACTTACAATGTGTTTTTAAAAAGAGAAAAGCAGAAGTTGAGAGGATGCAGAGAGCAGAAGGAAATCACAAAGGGAGAAGAGGTATTTAACAGAAATTTGAGAAAGTTGCAGAGATAGTGTGAGCTGGCGAAAGGGATTACAGCTGGCTCTGTAAAAAGAAGAATTCCAATAGGACAAAAAACCCTCTGCAGTGTGCTATTTCACTTTCTAAATTCAAATTGACTTTAAAAAGTAAATCCCATTTGACTGGCAAAACGGATTTAGTCTGTGGGGAGAGGAAAAGCAAATGGAGTTCTGTTCCCATCCAGGACGGGGTACAGTAAAGTCATACTTAGCTTTCATTAGACTAGAATGGTAATTCAAATCTAATGAAGGTCACATCTGACTTAAAAAAAAAGAGTTACCTTGGAGACAATGTTATTTGGAATGAAATATTCTGTACAGAGTAATAAAAAACCGCCAAAAATTTCTCAGGAAGTGTTGCCTGTGTTCAGGGCCATGAACTAAATGAATCACTTAGAATATATTGTGCAAAGTATGTCATTTACACTGCTATGGTTGTAACACTTATGTTTACAGAAGTCAAGAAGGCAAAAAGAGGGAAGTTATTCAAAGAAGTATGTGAGGAGCCCCCCTCCCTTGCCTAAGCTTGCCATCCTCTTGCTGGGATTGGGAGATGCCCTGCCGTTGGTTCCTGTTTCGTGCCACCACTGCAGTGGCTGAAGGGGGGAGATAAAAAAAATTTGAAAATCACTGTTGATGATGGCATGATGTCACTTCTAGGAAAACTCACAAGTGAGATCAGTCCTCTCTAGGAATCCCAGGAAACTCCACGGCATAGTTCAGTGTATTCAAGCTTAACAGCCCATAGGCCATACACTATAAACAAAACTTAAGAATTAAAATATCAGTAAAACAAAAGTTTGTCATGTCCACAATGAAACTTTTGCAAAGGCTACTCACAAGCAGTCTTAAAGAGTCAGGAATTGCATGCTTTAGACAGTGGAAAAAAGTATGAGACAACGAGTCAACTACAGCCAGAAGGACAGTCACAGAAGTGCTAATCTGAAGGTGTCTTGAGGAAATGGCCCTTCATCTGTGCTGTTGTCAACACGTTCCAACGTGCAATCATGTATGACTGCCTCAGTTTTGGAACTGCCAGCATATTAAGATAATGAGGTGAGTCAAACTGGGTAGAGTACTTAATTCCTGCATGGAATGGGGAGCATTTTCAATTAGCATCTTTTTGAAGGAAATCCCAGTCCCGTTTTAGCAGGTTTTCTATAAGCAATGCTCATCTTTTAGTTAAAATTCTTGAATTCCATGGACCTAGTCAGTTTATTTTCATGTCCACAGTTTTGTTCCACTTTGATAAACTTTGCTCATGTGCTGCTGATCTAGGGAAGATTGTAAGATCTTCAGAGCTTTGCAGCCTGCATTTAAAGCTGACTATGACATAGTATCATTTCTGGTTTCCCCTGGAAATGATGTCACAGTGTGGCCAGCAACATTCCCCATGTCCTTTTCCCCACCATCTCCTGCTGTTTGTCCGGCCTGGCCTGGCATCCCTACCCTTCCCCTAAAGCTTTCTTTGGCTTTTCAGCCCACATACACTCTCAGGGTTTCTGTGCACCCACACATACTAGCAGTTTATTTCTTAACTACAATAAAAAGTGAGTTATGCTGTTCTTCTGAGATTCTACGTGTATGTGAATGTATGCAATGTAAGTAAATACTTATAGCAAAGTGAATGAAGAGAGCCGATATCAAGTCATATGCCAAGGATAACCACTCCAGCATGGTAAAACTCAGCACAAGAAAATGATGTGATGCCTGTCATTTGTTAATAACTCTGTATTTCTTTCTCATACAATTAAAAAATACATTATGGCCTGCCTGCGGGCAGTTTAGCCTTATTGCATTTGCAGTTTTTCATATTTCAAGCAGGCTGACCAGATAACATTAATGAATAGATTTGAGATGCAGGCACTTTTAAGGGGAAATAATAAACATAATTATATATTAACAAGTTAATTCGGTCTGGAGCCAAACAGGTAATTTTCCTGGTAGCATTTTCTCCCCCCCCCCCCACTCCCCTCAATTCGGCTAAGACAGGTTAAACTAGGAGTGCAGTCACCCTGTCTACTGAACTTGACTTGGCTTACATACCAGGGGCGAATTTTCCTCAGACAGACAGCAAGATGATCTGATTGGCTTCATTCCAGAGCATGCTCACAAAGGCTGCTTTGATGAAGGGATCCTTGGTAACCACTGTACCAAAAGCTGCCTACCACCCTCCTTTCAAAGATGACCATTTACTGTAGTACAGAAAGGTGGTGTGTGTTTGTGTGGGGGAGGGCACATCAGGATAATTATGCTGCTATGTTAAGGATTGGGAAGAAAGAAGGAAGCTGAATATTAAAGAAGCTTGTTGGCAACAAAGCATGAACATAAGGAATGCACAATTAAGCTAATTAAGACATCATTTTGCTTATCAAAGGAGGTGGAGTGAGACAGTATATGCCCAAGCTCATCAGCTATTGCAGATAAGAACCATGACTATCTATGTGCTTTCTTTCTGAATGTCATGATACACCCGAGCTACCAACAGCACATTTGATGAGATGACTTAATTGCCTTTTGCACCAGAGAACCAGTTTGTTAGTAGTAGATCATTACTTTTTCCCACTAAAGAAGAGTGGTAGAAGTAGTAACACTGTTGTCTGTCTGGTTTTGCTCTGCCTCAACCAGTATCCTCTCACTTTTCTTAAACTTGCACTTCTTTCAGTCTCCCTTATTTGTTCTACCAATAGATATGTATTTGTGAGGGCTTCCTAATCTTCGTAAAGGGTGCCAGAGGGCATTAGAGTTGTCTCAGCCTTTCAAACTTGCCTCCATTGCACATTCTTCCCAGCCAGTAGCAGATTACATCACTCATAACTGTGCAATGATGGTGGCTACTGAAAGAACTTCAGAGCTTAACTATGAGAGGAAAAAGTAAATCACCTCTTGCTGACTAAGGCAATTGGAGTTCTGTATGTATACAAACTGCAGGATTTACATAATATGGCCACCCCACCCCCCTTTTTGGTTCCACAAATTACAATTAAAATAAAAGTTAACCCACTTACAATTTGAAGAACACAGCATAAAGAGAAATTTGTGTACTTATTCCTACAAAAGTGCTAGGCTCTCTATTCTTACATTTTGTATTAGAACCTGTTTTTTTAAATTTCTAGAACTTTCTAGGACAAGTTAGCAATGCTTTTTGATTTCTCCCCTTTATTTTATTGTCATTATTCTATATAAGCAATGCTATGCATGTTATATACATATTTGTTTTTGAATACATTTTATTACATATTCAATTATGCCTTCTCTTCATTTAATTAATAATGCATTTTCCTTATCTCTTTTATGCAAAAATAATTTTAGCTTTGAGTTCAAAGGAAAGAGAGGACGAGAATATTCAATGAAATATCACTAAGGAGTAGCATGGTTGCTGTGATGCTCCTATAGAGACGTGCAGGCTGTCATAGTATTCTGTAATGAAAATAGCTTACAAATTGTGTCCACTGTCTCATGTCCTATAGCAGTTTTTCACTAGTTGTGAATGGATTTACTAGCCTACATAAATCTTTGAAATACTATATACTGCATGTGAATACCATCTGCATATACTATGACTAAGTTTTTTCTAAGGTGAAAAACATATAACATGAAAGCAGTTATTTCAGAGTGTTCATATGTGTGCACACCCAGCTTCTTCTTACATTGGGCAGATTGGGTTAATCCAACACACACTGGAATCATCCAGGCCTATCAGCCTTTACTAGATGGCTGTAATATGTAACTGGTCCAACATGCTTTGCTAAGAAAGCCACTGTAACGTTTTACTTATTTTTTTATTCCACCCTGTAATGATTTTCTGTTTGTTTTAACCTTAAACTTTTGGCTTTAGACCCTTAAATTCAGCTTTTTACATTACCTTAAACTTATATCTCAGGAGGGTCTTGGCCCTGATAAACACTTCTTATATATTTACTTGCACAGAGATTAGGTGTTCTATACTTAACCCAGGCTTATACCTCAATAACACCTTTCTTTCTTTCTTTCTTTCTTTCTTTCTTTCTTTCTTTCTTTCTTTCTTTCTTTCTTTCTTTCTTTCTTTCTTTCTTTCTTTCTTAGTGTGCCTGTATATTACTTGCTGCCTCCCTGATTTCCATTGCAGCCCCTCCCCAGCCATCATTGCACTTCCATTCTCTATGGGGGACTTTCGGTGGTGGTGGGGGGGCTTAAATTGTTGTTCAACCAAATGTCACAAAACTTGCAGTGCACACTTTTCTGTCTGTCCTTTAAAGAATCCCCAAGTTTCAAGCAAATTGGGCAGAATTCTATGCCCCCCTGAGCAAGATGCACCCTCCAGCCATCATTGTATATCCATTATTCCCTATGAGGGCTTTCGGGAGGGCTAGAGTTGTCATTTTTCAATCGAATGTTTTCAATGAAATGTCATCAGAAATTCATCAGTGTCTTCTGCCTGTCCTTCAAAGAACCCCCAAGTTTCAAGCCAGTTGGACAAAACATTTGAATTCTGTGGACCCCTGAACAAGAAAAGGCTTTTCGACTTTCATGGGGGAGGGGAGTATC
Source organism: Eublepharis macularius (assembly GCF_028583425.1). Taxonomy (NCBI): domain Eukaryota; kingdom Metazoa; phylum Chordata; class Lepidosauria; order Squamata; family Eublepharidae; genus Eublepharis; species Eublepharis macularius. Next base: position 76,603,284 of record NC_072795.1, read on the forward strand.
TTTACAGCCCACAAAGGAGGAGGAAGGGGGAAAGGGGAGAAGGGGAAAGAAGAATGCAAAGGAGAAATTCTCCAGGAAATCAGTACAGATTTAAGTGAAATGTGAGCTCATGCGTCATGATTATTATAGGAAGGGCTTTTGGGACTACCAAACAGCTAGGACTAGCATTTCCATTCCAGAGAGTCAAAAATAAGACCTAGAAACAGTTATTTTCATGACTGTTTCTGCTTATGATTTTCATTATGCACACCTCTATTTACTACTGTAATGGACAGCATAGTTTGAAGTTATAAACAAATTCACCTAAACAATTATCTTATAGAGACTTCCATCACATTATATATTTTTAGTATAAAGCAGTTCTGCAAAATTTGTGAACTAACCTAAGGGTCCCCACCATAGCATCCACCAATACCTTTCCTGATGCCCGCCAATTGTTTTGAGAAAGTGAGTGGAGCTAAGGGAAACTTTTAATGTTGATGGAATAAAGTTGACAGTGGCTTTATGTAAAAAAAAAACTTTACCTGTGCAAATAATGGAGGGATATTCTAAAAATAAAAGTGTGAATTGATTCTGACTAAACACAATTGAGCTGTATGGCTAAAATGCTTAGTGTACCTAACTGGAACTTCTATTGTGAAGTAATATCTTTTCAATTTTAATGTAATCCAGGTGGAGGTTGACATCACTACATGAAATTTTGTTCACTTTTAAAAAATCATTTATGTTCCTATCAAAATCTGGTCAGAATTTCTCTTACTGTACATATGTGCAAGGAGCTATCACCACCCAGGGTTGCCAATTCTGAGTTGGGAAATATCTGGACATCTGAGGGGTGGAGCCTGGAGAAGGACCTCAGCAGTTATAATGACATAGAGTCCACTCTCCAAAGTAGCCATTTTTCTCCAGAGCAACATCTCTTAAATGGGCTCATGAGAGAAGGGTTTGAGTAAAGAGAAGAGAAGCGAAGAGGCATTTTTTTCTTATTTCTTTTGCATAAGTGTGCTAGATGACTGTAAAAAGAAGACATACTGCATGTTTCTTAGCTAGCTCAAAATGTATACTTATTTTGTACATAAGCAAGAAAATATTTTAAACAATGCATTAATTTTCAAAGGCATCCCATTAAGAGCTATTATGAGAGTTATACATAACCTAACTTCCTGAGTTTCTGTAGTTGACTCTGCTTCCGTAGCAGCTATTTTGTGGTGGGCTCTCTCTCCTGCAGCAGCCATTTTGTGGTTGTACCTATGAACCTATGTTGGAATTCCAAAGGTGCTCATAGGCTCAAAAAAGATGTGGACCCCAATGTAGCCATTGGACTTGCTAGGTTCTTCATGCGTGCGCACACACAACCTTAGGTATGAAGGCAAAAGAAGTAGTTTATTGAGCCTCTGTTGGCTGCCATATGTGGTCATGTTACACAGACCTGGATTAAGTGTGCTCATAATTTTTTCTGGATTCATCACACCACCACTGTTCTTATATCATGAATCCTCTCCTAAACTATGCAATTTTCTGGACCTAAATGTGCAAATTCAAATGCAGCTACTGGAAAATTTAAGTTCATTAAATGGGCTGGAACTCAGTTAAATGCATGAACTGAGATCTGGGGAAAATGACGTTGATGTCGCATGTGGTTTGTGTGTTTATACAACTTTAATAAACCAGAGAAATAATATATTAGGCAGTAAATTAGAAATGGAGGAGAGCATTCCAATTACTCAGTGATAGAATGAAAAAACAAAAAAAATCCTTTGTGACACATTAGAAACAATCTAGGATCGATGGAGCACTGTGAGAAAGTATTAATAGAATTATTTAAAAAGATGCTTACACGTGTACGGTATCATCCAGCTTTTTGAAGCTTTCCCAATACCATCACACATGCTTGGGCATTGTTTTCTTAAAAGACCCATAATACCCACGTAAAGATTTCTACCCTTATTTGACTCATGTGCTAGCAGTGTTCTTATTGAATTCAGTAGACTTGTTAAAACGTGTTTTCAACTCTAGTAAATAGTATTTACCTTCACAAAGTGCTGTTTTTTTAATCCTGATATCTGTATCTTTTAATGGTAAAGTTTTGATTGTACTATCACTCTTCTACTAAATCTTCCTGATACTCTGGTATAGAAATCTGATGGGATATATTGTTCCATACCCTGAGAGGAAATCCAGAAAACACTGTTTAGGAAGAGTGTATGTGATGTGTCTATGCTGTGTATCAGTCCTCACAAGTCCCCATGAATTCATCCAGCATGACAATATGTAGTGGAAAGTTACAGTCTGGATGAGCCCTAAATTCAGCAGTCGATTTCAACATGGAGATAAAGAGTCGGTGATAGTCTATAGAATAACATTAGAACTCCCTCCTCAGAGAGATTCATCTGTCTACCTCCATCCTTGTCTTCTGGTAGGCAGTAAAGACTTTTAAAATTTTGTTTGATGTTCTCTCACTAACTCTTATTAGCTGTCTTCTCTAAACCAAGCTAAATGTTACCTTTATTACAAGTATGCCATGGTGCTGACTCATGTTCCCCACAGTTGCACAACAGCTGTGGTGAATGGCTTCTTTTAAAAAAGGAGAGTCTCAGAACACTGCCACAGGATGGACTCAGGGCCGGCGCCGCCATTGTGGTGGTGAGGCGGGCGCTGTGGGCACTGGAGTGCTGGAGGGGGCGCCAGCCCTGGGTGGGGGTGGAGGCACGCGCCACAGAGCTGGTGTGCCTGGCCTGTGGCTGCTACAGCCGGCCAGCCCCCCGCCACCGCCACATGCCCCCGGCCAGGCGCAGCAGCCGCAGGCCAGGCACAGCAGGTGGCCAGGGTGGCATGCAGAGCGCGGGCAGCCTTCACGCGCTGCCCTAGCCACCCGCTGGCCAGTGCCCCCAGCTTTGCTGCGCAATGATGTCATCATGTGATGATGTCATCATGCAGTCTGGGGGTGCGTGCGTGCACTGTGCACGTGCGCATGTGGGGATCACCATGGGCGCCAGAAATCCTGGTGCCAGTGGTGGATGGACTCTTGCCTCCCTCCCCCCCATCCCGAGGCATTTTCCCTTTTGGAAACAGTGCTGGGGCGGGGGAGAGATTTCTCTGTTTCTGCCATTCCATGTGCACAGAATACTCAACATGGAGCAGCAAAAATGGGGAAACGTCCCCTCCCCCTCACTGTTTTCATGGGAGAAAACATTTGGGGGGAAGGCAGGAGCTCTTCCTCCCACACAGCAGCATTCCAATCCTACTATGGCTGCCCTTTTGTTAAAGAAGCGGTTCACTGCAGTAGCTGTGGGGAACATGAGTTGGCTCCATGGCAGAATTATAAAAACAATAAAATTTAGTTTGGCTCCCTGTATGTGTGTTTTTATCTTTTTATATGTTTGTGTGATTATATTACATGTCATTTAATTGTTTTAAATATTTTTATCTATTTGTATATAAAATGTTTTTAATGTCTCAAATGTTTCCGTTTTTTATGTTAGCGATTTAATGTTTGCTACCTTGGAGACCCACAATTGGGTGGAATGGTGATACTGAAGTGTTGTTTTCAATCGCCTAAGAGAACTGCAGAGGGTGATTTTATCAGACTTACCAAATAGCCCTAGTTTTCCTTTCTAGTTCCAGTTTTAATTTTTTATTTCTTATATATTTGAAGAAAATCACCTAAATATAAGGATCCCATTCTCTAGTGGGGGGATCCCCTACTCCCGTCTTTCACACACCCCACCACTTACCTGGCTGGCAGGGGGGGAAGGCAGGGAACAGGCCTCCCAGGCACACTCCCAGAGCTAGCACAACAATGTCACTTAACATTTCGCTGCACCAAGAACACGCTCACACTTTGCAGGGGGCTGATTTGGGTCCCCAACAGGCTGAGTTGGGTCCATTTAGGGCCCAAATCAGCCTGCTGTGAAGCGTGCTTGCGCTCCCCACTTTGCATGATGTTACTTCCCGGAAGTGATGTCGTCATGGAGGCGCAAGACCACGTGCACAAAGTGCATGCTGGGAGCAAAAGAAAATAAGCACCAAGTGTCCTTCTCTCACTGAGAGGGTAAGAGGACCTGGCAACCCTACCTAAGTAGCTAGTAAATAAGTAACTGGCAGTAGTAACACAATAATAGAATAAGTTCTGAAACTCTCATATTTTCCAGATCATCCAAACTGAGGCTTTTTTTTCTGCCTCTGAAGTTCCAGGCTCTACTTTAGACAGTTCCTGGTGAAATCCTGCAACACAATACTGAGTTCATATGTGGAGTTGCTGATATATTGGAGGGAGGGAGTGGAAAGATGCCATCAGGCTCTAGCTCTTGCACCCTAAGTGGTTGGTCAGCACACTGCTGTTAATAGAGGTCCTCTTACACACATGTTACAACCTGTTTTTCATTCAAGGCCTGTTGTCTGAACACTCCAGGTGGTATAAGCCTAAGGGACATATTTCATTTTAAAGTGAATAGCAAATGTTTCTGTCTGGAAGTGGTCAGGTTGGTAGAGAAAATAAATGGGTAGGATATCATTGCAGTTCAAGCATTCCTAAGAAGCAATAAGTTTCAGAATAAAAACCAAGTATGTATACTTCTGTTTAGATATCTTTATAGCTTTTTATTTTTTTACACAACAATGTTTTTAATAATCTTGTAACTAGTTTTTTTCTGTCTTTGTGGCCACATTGGTCAGCTTGTGTCCCTCTAGTTATAGATGGTAATGTTTATTTTTATAAATGGTTTTCAGGCAACATATATTGTACAAAAGCATTTTAAAACTGATTCAATCTAACAAACAGTGCAATCCTAAGAAGAGTTACTCCAGTCTGTCTTGATTTCAATAGGTGCACTGCAGACTGGAGTAACTCTGCTTAGGATTGCACTGTAAGAATATTAAGGAACTTAATTTGCTAGTAACATTCAAGCTTAATTCTGTCATTTAAATCTGGTTTTGAATTTCTCTTCCCATAGTACCCAGAGACCTGAAGGTAAAGCAGTTTACATTGGAAAAGTCAGATTTATTTGTCCCCATGCTGTGCAATAGAGGTCATTTAAACCCAGAGCTTGAAAGCAACTGTATTTTTATCCAGTACCTAATTTTCCGTGTATATAATAGATCAAAACATTTAGATTAAGTTGAGCCACTCTATCATGAAGAAGGACGTTTAGATCAATTTATATAAAAAGCTGACATAGAGATAGAATGAGTGAGTTGTTGTTCTAGAGGGTTGTTGATAGGCATCACCACCAATACAATTAGTAAGCTGTGTGACTGTTAAATAGCAAATTGCTATTAGAAATATTAAATAAGAGATTAATTTATAACAGAAGAGACTCCACATGAAGTTTCACTGCTTGACAACTTTTATCATCATGGAATAGCCACATGGAATGCAATCCTGCCAGCAGGTTCAATAGGAAATGGATTTGTCCACTATCATGCATCCAGCTAGACCAATTTTTGTGTCTAGCTGTTTATTATATAGTGTAAAGGCTACCAATCACATATCAAACTCATTCATAAGCCCCATAACCATGAGGTTCCTGCAGAAAGGTCAGTTTTTATTTTGGCGTTTTTCCTTTTTCCATAAATGTTATTACTAGGCTATTGTTTCATTGATACTCTTTGGGAAGCATAGTGAAAATCCAAAATGAAGTGTGTTGATTTGTGCACTTCATACTTAATAAAGTAAACTGACTTTATTAAGTCAGTTATTATGTAGTTGAGTTTATATGCAATCAATATTTTAAAAATTAAAATAGAGTTTAAGTAAACATTGCATTACTATAGATTAAAATGTCATTGAAAGCATCTACCGCTGCTTTATTAATGCTGTAGTTTTATTAATGCTGTAGTGATCCACCATGTGGATCACTTAGTGCCTTCTCTATTACATTTTTATGACACTATTCCTCCAAGAGGCTAATAATAATAATAACTGCTCTTATGTATTGCTCTTCTAAACAGATTAGTACCTCACCCAGAGTGGTGAACAAGTTAGTGTTATTATTATCCCCACAATACAGCTGAAGAGCCGGGGCTGAGAGGAGTAGCTTACCCATGGCCACCTACTGAGCTCATGGCAGTAGGGGGATTTGAACCAGTAGAGTGCTGATTTTGCAGCCAAACTACTTAACCACTGTACTACAGCAGCTCTCTGTAGGTAGTTCTTTCCTCCCTGATTTTATCCTCATAACAACTCTGTAAAATAGATTATATTGAAAGAGTATGACTAGTTTAAGTATACCTAGCTTCACAACTATTTGAACTTGCCTCCCCCCTACCCCTGGCCGATCCCAGATCAACACACTAACCACTATGCCACACAGGCTGCCCTACACTACTATAATGAACATCATCTAAGAGAAGGCAGCCCTTTGGGGTCTGTATCTCTTTGGAATAAAGGGAAAATCTTGAAAGACATTTCCTACCCCACTTGGGTTTTCTTTTGTCATGGTAGCAGGAAGAAATTCCACTCTGCAGGTTGTACAAAAGTGCATGTTAAAAAAAACTTACCTTAGGCATGAATGTGTATGTGATGATAGACAAGAAATCTCTTAGGATAGAAAGACTCATCACATTTGCGGTTTGGAGGGTAGTACTGTGGAGTGTCATGAGGCTTTATATTGTTGTACTTGTTTAATCAGTTGAGATAGTATGCTCGACTAATACCCTATTTTTTCAGTCTGTTCTACAATATTCCTCATATGTATGTTTGTCTTTAAAAGTTCATAAGCTTCTCAACTGTTAAGTAAAGATTAAAGCCAACCAAAATACATAGATGACTATATTATTTTTTGTACCTATTTAAATTATTTCTGTTCCACTATGTTCCATATCTATGAAAGATAGCTTACAAAAATTAAAATAAAAACAAAATTTGGCAAGCTGGGATATGGGTAGTTAGCTTCCATTGCAGACTTATATACACAAACTGCAGAAAGTGGGGTGGCTTATGGGATTGTTATTGAAAAGAGAGGCCAGAAGTACCAGTATCTCAGGATGTTGATGTCTTTCTTTATATTGCAGGTAAAAAAGATCCAATGAAAAGTGTGAATGATTCACTCAAAGTGTATATGAACCACTCCCAACTGTTGACGAATTATAAAGTAGGGTGAATCTAAATATTGTACATAAACCTGTGAGAGACCACAATTATTTTCTGCAGTTCCTACTGCATCCAAGACTGATCCCATCAAATCTGTATGTGAAGATACTCTTCAGCAGCTTTTCACTGGAGTCTCTCTCTGAAACTTTTTTTTGCTGGAATACTGGATTGTGTAAGGAATTTGGCCCACTCCCAGTTTCTTTATCCAGTTTTCATATTTTGTTTGAGTACACTTTTTCAGTTGTGCACTTGTCCAGTTGGTCCAAAGAAATGACAAAAGGGCATTTCTGGCACAGAATGACATAATTCACATTAGATGAGCTAAATGCCCCCTTGAGGGTCTGAGCTGAGGGTCCTGTAATAGTTTCAGTTGAATAGACACAGGAGCAGAGTTAGCCCCTGGGCTAGTGCCTGGGTTTCCTATTTGCCCCTGCCCTTGAAGCCCTAGCATTTTCTTTTCCTCCTCCTTGCAGACCACACATCATCTCCTGACTCAGCTCCCTTACCTCTTGGGGAGTAAATGGGTGTTCAGGCATCATTTGGGGTTACTTTTTAGTTGCTTGGAGTTTATAACCACCAATTCCTTTTAAACTTGGAGCCGACTCCCCATTTGTACAAACATCTACCTCATCCCTGGCTCCACCCCTTTGTGAGTTTTTAGATCCACACTTTGGACCCACTTGAAAATTAGATATATGATGATTTTAGAGTAACAAAGAAACTTGAACACATGGACATATAAATAGAATGTCTTTGCCTCAGCATCTAGTAATTATGGGGCCTGTTATCCTCCTAGACAGTTTCCAAGAGCCCAGGACCTAATGTCTCCATAGGTCCAGCAAAATCAACTGCCTAGGGATGAGGTGGGTGCCCCCTCATTGACATCTTAAAGGAGCAGCTGGACAAATACTTGTTGGGGATGCTTCCAGCATTGGCTGTTCCTGCATTGGGCAGGGGATTGGTCTTTAAGGTCCCTTCCAACTCTATGATTCTGTGGTCTCTTACCTATCTACAAAACACCTTGGTAGCAGGGCATAGAAAATATCCTCTTCTAGGTTCAGTCAGTACATATCTTCAATAAGGGTAGTGCGCTGAGGTGCTACAATCCTATTTTGGCCCAGACCCATTTAAGTTAGATTCTGGGGATTCACCAAAACTGATATTATGCTGCCAGCACTGTACCATTTAAAAAAAGTTTCCTCCCACCAGCCCACAGTTGGCTGGCAGGCAGACAATGAAAAGGGGAGTGGAAGGTCTACATCCTACTAAAGCAGGAGACCTGGTTTAGAGAGTGATGGTAACCTGCATGAACATGCAAAATCTAGGGAAATATTGCAGCTGCACCTGTCAAAAATTCTACTTCCGTAAACATAGCCCTAAGTGAAGCATATCATTATCATGGTCAAGCCATTATGAACAAGCCCCAAGGAACTGACTTCAATTGAAGTATACATTCAACAACACTATTTTTAAGGAACACTAGGGCAGTGAGTGAGCGAGTGAGCTTTTTTCCCTTATATTGACAGCACTGCATAGTCTCTGTTGTCCCAGCTTCTCCACAAACGGCAATTTTTTCAGCAGCTAAAGTCATTGAAACATTTTACCAGGAGGTTAACTTCACACCTGAGTTGTGCTGTGAAGTGCTAGAACAGCAGGCTAACTGACCTTGTTTGTTGCCTTGCATTAAAACCATGACCCTTGTTAGGAGAGCTAAATGCTTCTGGAAAGTACCAAGGTAACAGATAAAGTTCTGAAAGAGTTGATCTGTTACATTTAGAGTGTGTAAAGAGAAAAATATTTTGTTCCTGAGTTGTCATTAAGCTGCTTTTCCTACACTACGTTCAGTGTGTCTCTGGACAGTATGTTCTGGAGCTCTCGTCAGTGCTGAGTCTACAGAATATTTGGATGAGGAAGAACCTATATAACACCTTTTAAAAATGTTTACAATAGATGGATTTTAATCCCTTTTGTTTTAGTTTTAATTATTCTGTTATAGACAAGATTCAACCCCTCATCACCACAGAAAAAACCTGGAAAAAAACCTGGAGACTAATGTATAACAATAAAGCTTTCACAAATTTAAAGTTTGATATGTCACACAAATGCCCCAAGTGCCTAATACTTGTTTACTTTTGAAATCCAAACCTGAAATACTAATCAGATAGTCATACTTAGAAAATTACAGCACCTTTTTTAAAAAACAAAAAACTTCATGCCATTGAAACATTGCTGCAAAGCTTTCTGTGATACAGGGAGATAGTTTATTTTGCTTTTAACTAAGCCAGTAATAATAAAAATAATATTTTAAAATTAAAACACAAAGCTAGATTTCTGTTCTGCCTACAGTTAACCCAAATAAGGCTAAACGAATATTATCATTGTCTTAAGAATCAGAGCATTGGTTGTTAATTAATTTATACAGCTGTCAGTGGAGCTTTCTCTGTTATTCATACTTGGAGTGTTTGACTGCCATAGATTTTCTTGCCGTTGCTGGCAAAGCTCCAGCGAAAGCCTGGGACTTATTAAGCTGACTTAGTGCAAAGTCTATTGATTGTGGCCTCAAGGGTAATAACTAAATAGAGCTGGAGCAACAAGTCAATAACACCATTGTTGCTACAGACTTGATTCACTTGAGGAGTGTGATTGTTTTACAGTGGCCCAGAGTAATCATAAGCAGATCAGCATGTTCGACAGACTATGTACCATGTTAGTACTGTGGCTTTTTAAAAAAAGCTTTCAGCAGGATCACTGGAGAATCAGTGTGGTGTACAGGGATTAAGATCCTTGTAAACTCCTTCATTACTGCTAAAAGGATTCAGCTTTGCTTTTAACATTGAACAACTAAAGAGAATATGGTGCTGTAATAGTGTAAGTCATACTAAACACATTTGATGATCAAATCCATAATGGGGTGTAGAACTAAGGGTTTTTTCCCTCCGGTTTTGGGCAGTGATGTGAGTGCAGTGTAGATAATGTAAGTCATAATGTGTATTCTGCTTAGTTTTCCATTCTTGCAGCAGACTGTTGCTTGTATGGTATGAAATTAAAAGGTGGTTAGATACATCCCCTCACCAGGAGAAGCTGTTTTGCAGTGATGACTTCAAATTCATTTATTATTATTTGGGTCAAACGGTAGTGCTATAAAGATGTAAGAGAGCTCAGTCAGAACAGTATAAAAATTAATCACATGCATAAGTGAGATCCGCTGCAGGTCTTTCTTGTAATTTAGTGTTATGTCATTCATGCCCTCCAAGCAATGCAAACCATGCAGCTCAAGCAGGAACAATCTTTTCTGGAGTTCACAGATGTCCAAAGTTCATTTTAAATTACTAAGAAGCTTATGACTCCATTGCTGCCTTTCCCCACGGTTATCACATTCATAAATTCTCTCTTAGGTTAGTCTCTAGCTAGCTGCAATATTCTGATAAGTCATACGCTGACTTGGACCCCATCATATCTAGTAAAAGTCAAAAACACTGTATGACTAATGGTACAAATAAATACTGAGTGCCAAAAATTTGTAAAACCAGAAATTATTACTTCAGGATTATATAATCCTAACCTTTAAAAAGTAACTATTCAAGGTCACAAAGATACAATAGCATTTTTAAAAAATCAGTCAAAGTGCTTTTACTTATTATTGATTCACTCATCCTTCCTCCTGTATGTTTATTTTTGGAATTACTTTTCTTTTGCAAAATGATTCTTGGAGCTCTTAATTAGGCTCCAAGAATTTTAGTTTCAAGAAGTTCAGTTTAATTTCACAGCCTTTTCATGCATGCTCAAATGTTATCATGTAGTATTTTAATCTTTGGAAATTTGATGATTTAGGCATATATGTATTTTAAGTGACAACCCTATGAATTAATGACCTCCAAAACATCCTATAATTATCAACCTTGCTCAGAAAATGGGAGGCCATGGCTTCCTTTATACAGTCAAGCCATTTTAGGTTGGGTCCATCTCTTTTTCTACTGACTTTTGGTACCGTTCTTATCTCTTCCAGTGAGTGCTGTCTTGGGGTGTGCACCAGAAAAAAATTCGGGTTTCCCACTTCGGGTTTACCCAAAGCAGGAAAAAAGCTTCGTAAACACCCAAAACCAAGAAACAGCAAGCCGCTTTGGATTTTGGTATTTAATTTGCTTTGATATGCTCTGTAAAGATTCGTAGCACACCGAAGTGAGGGGGAAGCTTCTAGCCCCCCAACCCCCACCGCCCACACCCCAGTTACCTGGCCCTGGAAAGGGATATTTAAACCCCCGCCAACAGATGCTTGGCAAGGATTTCCCCGCCAAACAGCTGATCCTGGGGTTTAAATGCCCCTTTGCATGCTGCTGCGCAACGGCATGGAAAGGGGCATTGTAAATCCAGACTGGCTTCCACTCCTGATCCAAGGGGGGGAATGCCTTTTCCCCGCCGCTTTGGAGTGACAGGGAAAGGGCATTTAAATGTTCCTTTCCCTGTCGCTGAAAAGCATCAAGGAAAGGGCATTCTCCTCCCCCTTGGATTAGCTGCGTGGCCAGGTAGCTAATCCAAGAGGAGGGTGGCAATGCTCTTTCTCTGTCGCTGCAAAACAACAAGGAAATTCCCCAGACAGACAGCTGATCGGGGGGGGGGGGTAAAATGCTCCTTTCCTGGCCACTTCGCAGCAGCGGGGAATGGGCATTTAATCCCCACCCTTCAATCAGCTGCTTGGCGGCCGCCAAAAAGCTGATCCCGGGGTTTAAATTTCCCTTTCCCTGCTGCTTTGCAGCAACATGGAAAGGGGCATTTAAACCCCTTGACCTAAAGCTTCTCGAAGCAATACAAATAGCTTTGCAAAGCTTTAATTCGGGTTTCCAAATCCCGAATCTTTGTGAATCAGGTTTGATTCGGGTATTTTACCCAAATTGAAAATCTGAATTGCACACCCCTAATGTTGTCTTCTCATGACATAACCAAAATACAGTAGCCTCAATTTTGTCATTTTAGCTTCTAGGGAGAATTCAGGCTTGATTTGACCTCGAACCCACTTATTTGTCTTTTTGGCCATCTGTGATATCTGTAAAACTCTCCTCCATCACTACATTTCAAATCAATTATCTCCACATCAGCTTTCTTCATTGTCCAACTTACACTTCTATACATAGTTACAAGGAATACCATAGTATCTTGATCCTGGTCCCAAGCAACATATCCTTATCTTTAAAGCTCCTTCCTAGCTCCTTAATGGCTGCCCTTCCAAGCCTCAATCTCCTTCTGATTTCTTGGTTGCTGTTTCCCATTTGGTTGATGACTGAGCCAAGGAATAGAGCATCTTAACAATTTCAATTTCTTTATTGTCAACCTTAAAATTGAAAGTAATTACTTTCAACTGTAACCCTGCTTTGGCAGTTTCTCCTTTAACTTTCATCAGTAGGCTTTTAAAGTCTTCACTATTTTCCACCAGTAATGTGCTGTCATCTGCATATTTCAAATTCTTAATGTTCCTTCCACCAATTTCATCTAAATCTAATTCAGCTTTCCTTATGATAAGGAAAGCTGAATTATGATAAGGCTTATGATAAGGCTGTTTCTACACGTCCTAAAAAGAACACGCCACTCACCGAACGGTAGCAGCTTTTCTGCCAGTTTCTGATGTCTCCATTTCCAAATCGGATGCAGGCATTTTTCACAGTGCCACAAAAACAGAAACAAAAATGCCTGCATCCATTTTGGAAACCGAGACTTCAGAAATCCTGCAGAAAAGCCACCAGCATTCAGTGAGTGGGGTGCTCTTTTTCAGATGTGTGGAAATGGCCATCGTCTGCATATAGGTTGAACAGACAGGGAGATAATATACATCCTTACTTGACACCTTTGTCAACTGGAAAGCATTATGTTTTCCCGTATTCCATCTTAACAGTAGCCTTTTGTCCATAATACAGGTTGTACATTAACACAATCAGATGTTGTGGTGCACCCATTTTAAATGTATTTTATTAGTTATTATTTAATTGTTTAATTTGCTGTGTCTGTGAAGGTAATGCAATAAAATGTTTGATGATGACAATTGATGAGAGGCTTAAATGTGACTCCCCTTTTCATGTTGAAAACAATCACCTACAAAAACTAACAAATCAGTTTCAGCTTCTGGAAGTACACCTTTCTCTTTCCAGAGGACAATTTTTATAGCAACAACAAAGAAGAAAAGGGCATGGGGCGGGGGGAATACCACAAACTCAACCCATACAAGCATGGAGGGGAAAAGAAGGATCAAGGTACAATCTAAAATGTAAAATATATTCCAAGAAAGTATTTATTATGAATGTACACCAGGGCTTTTTTTCTGAGGAAAGAGATGTGGGAACTCTCACCCGGGGCAACTCCTGGGAAGAGGTGGCACCCCTGTTAGCATGTGTGAGCAGCATGCACACACTCCTGGGACTGCTCAATGACATCACTTCCAAGAAGTGGCATCATCACTCAGGCTGTGGCTGCCCCGGAAGCACAACTGTATTCCATCGGGGCCCCAATTCAGCCTGGATCTGGCCTGAATTGGCCCAGAATGGGATACTGCAGCACAGGGGAGCACTCCCTTGCCTGGCAGTGACCCAATCCTGGCTGTTTTGGGCCCAATCCTGGCCATTTGGGTCCCAAATTCAGCCAAAACGGCCCCAAAATGGCCCGTAACAGGCCCGAAGCAACCTGGAACAGTCTTCTGCCTCACAGGAGAGCACTCCTCTGCCTGGCAGAGGCCTGATCCTGGCTGTTTCGGGCCCAATCCTGGCCATTTAGGACCTGTTTCAGCCAATTTGGGCCCATTTTGGGCCCAATTCAGGCCTGAAATGCACAGGATCAGGCCACTTCCAGGCAGGGGACTGTTCGTTCACCTGACAGAGGCCCAATCCTGGCTGTTTCAGGCCCAATCCTGGCTGTTTTTGGCCATTTTGGGCCCAAAATGGCCAGGATCGGGCTCCAGATGGCCAGGATCAGGCCACTGCCGGGTGGGAGAGTGTTCCCTCACAAGGGCCCACTTTGGCCTGAAACAGCCAGGACCGGGGGGGGGGCAGTTTTGCGAACTGCAGGAACACTGTTCCAGTGTGTTCCAGCAGAAAAAAAGCCCTGGTGTACACAAAATATAGGTTAAATGAATGGCAGGCTATATGCATATACCAAGAATTGGTAAAAGGTTCTCCATACACAGATGATGATACATTCCAATAACCAACACAAACATAGACTATATGCGTTTCTGCCCTAAGGCCTTCCTCAGTGGTCAGTTGTACAAAATTTATAATGAAACACCCCCATACGTTCAGAAACCAATATAGAAATGCTCCCAGTGCTTTATCTAAAACTCTTATATTGTAAGATATAATACACATTTTGCTGCAGACCAAGGACTGCATTCACACAATGTTTTTCATTTGATAATGTTTTCTGAGGCTTGGTTTCCAAAGTATTGGGGTGTGTTTCATGAATCTGCAGCTGAAATAGAGTGGCACTTTAACCTCATGAAGTTCATGAGCATTGTGTGTGAGTGCCTTCATATTTCATAGAAAAGAGTCCAGTAGCACCATTAAGACTAACCAACTTTACTGTAGCATAAGCTTTCGAGAATCACAGTTCTCTTTGTCAGATGCATGTAGCTCAGGGGTGGGCAAATTGTGGCCCGCGGGCCACATGTGGCCCGCTACAAAGTTTTTTGTGGCCTGCCAAGACAGTCAGAAAAATCCGCCTTGAACCGAGATTTCCTTCCCATGCGCGATATGAAATTAGCACAATAAATAAATTGAATAAAACTACCACTATTTTATTTAATTTATATTTATTGATTTTTATGATACAATTTATACCTTTTCTGAAATGCAAAGTTAACTAATGAATGCAATCATTTTAAAAGGTGTGGCCCTCTGCTAACCTCCGCTCCCACAAAGTGGCCCCCGAGCCAAACAATTGCCCACCCCTGATGTAGCTTATGCTACAGTAAAGTCGGTTAGTCTTAATGGTGCTACTGGACTCTTTTCTATTTTGCTACTACAGAATAACACGGCTAACTCCTCTGGATTCATATTTCATATACTTTGGCACTGCTGCTGCTACTACTTTTCTGCTTTTCTTCTTTCTTCTTCTTCCTTTATCATCTTTTTCGGCCAGTTAGAGTTGGAAAATGAGAACTGATGCTCACATTGCCTAGCTCCCCTGAAGTTGGGTTAACAAGGAAAGATTACAAGTGTCCACAACCAATACTATTCAGTAGAACTCCACAATATACAGTTTGTTGGTCATATGGTTGTGAATTCAAGATAGGTCCAGTAGCATGCAGATGAAAACAATCATCTGACGGGATGACCAGTTGGGGTCCTGTTTCCAGAGTCTTTTCCAAAGATGGAAGATAGTCCGACGTAATTTTTAATATTTATAGACTTCCATTCAGTTCACCAATAACATAACGCCGGGTGCTGCTCCAAGAGAAGGCTGCACTGTTTACATCCTTGCATTGCACCAGCACTTTATGGGTCTATGAGAAGAGGACTGTATAAAATAATATATGTATTTAAATAGAAACTACAATTAATTGAATGGCAATTGATATGATAAAATACTTTTGAAGTGGTGATTTCATTTGACGGTCCTGTAATCTTTCCTTGTTAATTCTACTCAAGACCCCCCTGAAGTTGGGAGCAGAAGGTTTGGAGCTGCAGCTACAAGAGCTGTCCCTCCACAAAGATGACTTGCTGGTCACTATACAGGCCTGTTCCTGCCCAAGATCCCTGAGCCCTTATTATCCTGGTCAGAAGGTGGAAGGGATGTTGGAAAGAAGGGATCAGAATACAAAGGTATTATGCAAAGTTTGATCAGCTTGATTAGGGCAGGAGAGGAAATGCAAAAAATTGGTATATGTAGTGAGATAAGAGTTCTGTGTCCCTATTCAGCCCCCCCCTCCCCCGGGAGGCATTCTATTGTTCTGAATTTGTGAATGAACTCAATTTCAACAATTATAAGTTTTGCTGTACGAGAACTGTTTCTCTTAGGTGATCAATGGAATATCCTGGAAGATAAAATATTCTCCCACAGTTTGTGTAATGTTGTAATTTTTAATGTCAGATTTATGCCCATTCTTTTGCATGGAAACTGACCTGTAGACAATGGAAGGGAATTATTGACACTTGATGGCATATATAACATTAGAAGATGAACAAGTTAATGAACCTGAGATGGTATGGCTGGTGTTGTTAGGTCTGGTGATTCCAGGACCAGTGATTCTCCTAGTTCCCTTGCTGATATATTTGTTGCATCTCATTTAGGAATAACAAATGGATGTAATACTTCTCTGACTGAGGAGACCCTGGTTTCTAGAGCTGACCAGTCTGTGCAGCAACTTTGGTGGTTGCTAAGCAGAGTAGACCTCTTCTCTATAAACCCAGTAGTACATCCACAGCCAGATCTTATACTGCTGCCAGACTAGGAGATTAATGGTAAAGCAGTGAGAGCTGTGGGTTAATCTGAACATGTTCTGACTACTACTCTTTCTTCTAGAAGATATTCTAGTTAAAGAACATAGTTCATAAAAGGACGTCTTTAGTATTAATCTTCTGAACTTGTCTGAATTAGGGAGACTATCAGTTTAAAAAGACAGAATATTTTCCCTAAGGATGAACTCAAGGTTGGACTCAGCATTCGTTCTGTAGTTCATTTCATTGTTCATAGGATTCTGATTCTGATTATTTCAGTGTTTGAAATAAACATGCAAATAAGGCAAATCTAGATATGGTGCCTAAGAGTTGGTGAACAAATCTTTTCAGCATTTTAAAAGAGAAACAGAAGCTCCAAGAGGTCCCATTTCAATCTGAGAACACAGTGGGAGGGGAATGAGGGTTGAATCCTTTCCCCCCTATGCAGTTTTGTCAATCAAAACCAACCCCCATCCCACCTATGCTGTTGTTAGTCCAGGAAGAGGAGAAAATGTGCCTTCTGTTTTCCCTTCTAGGACTAAGAACAACTTCAAAGGGTAGATGGTGAAACTGTATGGAGGATAAGGCTAAATCCCCTTCTTTCTCTTAACATGGCCACAAATGAGGATAGTTATTTCCCTTTATAAACCATGAGAAAGACTTCTCCCACCATCTCATCTAGTTTGGCAGTTAATCTGATGCAAATGAATTCTTGTTTCATATTTTGTGGGTTCTTTTAAACTGCTTGCAGACATGTTGGATGATAGAGATAGATCAAAGCAGTCTATCTTGCTTTAAGAATGCATAAGAAATGTTCATGTTTCACTTCACTCTGGACCATTTATGAAACAATGAGCTAGTGAATAGTGGCACATTTGAATCTTGTTTTGTTTTAAATAATCCAGGTTGAAAGAATTTGGACTCCTTGAACATGGGGGGAGGGAAGGTGACATAGCATAGCCCAATCTCACCAGATCTCAGAAACTAAGCAGGGTCAGTACGTGGATGGGCAACCACCAAGGAAGACTCTGCAGAGGAAGGCCCAGGCAAACCACCTCTGCGTCTCACTTGCCTTGAAGGCCCCTTGTTAGGGTCGCCATACGTCAGTTGCAACTTGACAGCACATACGCATGCACAGACGTAGAGGAAAAGAACCAAAAGTGTATCGGTTGATACATCCCTCTTTGTTTTCTATAAGAAGTACAACACACCTAAGAAATTGGTAGGGATGCTGGACCCCACAGTCCTGATTCAGTGTGGATACACTCAGTCAAGGCACAATTGGATACATAAATGCAAATGACTATTAGAAGTTTCTACGGTCCTTGAAATCACTGTTCAAAAGTATAAAATAACCTACACCAAGTCTAGTTTTCTGATGGTGATTCCATTTATTGAGATGCCATAATAATAGATGTATCTCAAAATAAAGTTTTGTAATGTGAATGAATATTTAGATGTCCTTAAGATTTTTTTTTTAGTGTTACCCTGGTCACACTGTTCATATTCACCAGAGAAGGAAAGGAAGACAGCAAGAAAATAATTTGCATTGCCTCTAGGGGTTTTAATGAATAATTAGTAAATATATATTTAGAAATAAATATGAGGGAAAGCTGAATCCACTCATGTTTGTGCACAGTCACAAAAACAGTTTTCTGTCCGGTTAATGCAGTCTGAAAGAAGGGATTCTGTCTCATCTACATAGGTTCATTTTTGTGATCCAAGCAATTTTTGACATATCAAACCAACCTATAATTTAATTAGCACTGATGCAAATAAGTAAGAGAGATTCTTCAGGAGTCTGACATGTCTCATTTTTTAAAAAGCTGATTTTTAGATAATTTTAATGTATACAAATGATGATTATATTATATCCCATTATAAGTTTCATATGGAGAGAAAATCTTTCAAAATATACAGATCTGCTTTTGTTTTGAGCACACTTTCCCCCTAGCTTTCAGCAAACTGGAAGACTTAAAGTTTTATAGATTTTGGAAACCATGTTGCAATATTCTGCATCAGGTGAAGAATTGGTCACATGGGGGGTATGAATAACTTCCACAGTTAGGAAGTCTGTGAGCCATTTTGAATTGAGCCCTCTGAACTTTGCCTCAGCAAATAATGGCTTGATGCCAACACTTTCATCTGTCACTTTCTTTCCCATCCCTTCTTTTCTTCCCTGTTGCAAGGATTGGCACCAAGTAAATGAGATTAAAACAAAGACAGTTAGAGGAGGTTAAAACTTAGGGTACTTCTGAGTTACTCATATGAACTCTGGGGAAAGAAGTCTGACATTGATGAAGAAGCTGCTCCTGACTAGGTTTTTCCCCACTTGGAGAATTCTTGAATAGGAACTGTGCCTTTCCCAAGAATTCTCAAAAAAGAATTTTAGAAAAACCCAGATTATTCATTTATACTCCATCTTTCTCACTGAGACTCATGATCATTGTCACAAAGTGAAAGAAGTTAAGGAGCACCATCCTAAATATCTGTGTAAAGATAAGGAATAGTAAACTAAGTTTAAATGACTCAAGCAAGAGAGGCATGCCGCAGGTTAAGGGGGGAAACCTCACAGAATCACTTTGACTTCCCTGACAAGATACCTCCTTGACTGTCACTTAATTTAGTATATTTGTAACTCATACAGCAGATCAGGAGTTTCAACCCAAGATTAAAGTGGGGGGGAGCGAAGAGTGAGAGAGATTAGATTCACTAACTTAATTTGGCATTTCACAAACTTCTATTAAGATTTCAAAATTCAGTGTTTGGGTACTGGATCATATACAGCTTACAGTATTTTTATGAGATGTGGCCTATATTACAAATTTTGTTGGTTTGTTTTCAGGGCTGTAATTAGGTGGTCACAAAGCAAACTGAGTGATGGCAAAATATTTCATACTTTGAGGGTAAGAAAAATAGTTTAATTATGGCTTGGATCCTATACTTTGCTTCTGTTTGCGCTGTGCTTCTTAGTATTGCAAAAGTGGCTTCTCCTGCACTAGGATCCTTCTGCACTCACACAAGACCAGTGACTTTTGGTGAAGAGATGAATACATTCTGCCTCAGAGAACTACCTCCACAATACACAAAGAGCAAAGAAAGCAGAAGTGAAATACAAGATTTGAGCCTAAGTCAATATTAGATACTAGTGAGATAATTATTGTTCAAGGTAGAAAATAATTAGTCACCTAAACAATTTTCTGTCAGGAGCTATTATTTTATTTATTCAATTTAATTCAATTTATATTCTGCTCACCCCACAAGCAGGCTCAGAGTGGATCACAACCAAGAATAAAATCAACAGGCTAGCTTAAAAATATAAAAGCATCAGTAATAATATAAAATTACCACTTACGTAAGGAAAAAAATCAAGCTGCCCAGTTGAGGAAAAAGTCTGCAGGAGTTCTTTTACTGGAGGGGGGAAGCAGGGCCGGATCTACATATTTTTGGAGGGGGGGAGTAAAAAATGGTGCCCCCTTATATTTTTTCTTGATATATACGTATATGATCAATGTTTTAATATAGATGTATAATAAACAACTTTTAAACAACAGAATAAATTGCATTGACTTCTATTAATTGTTAATAATAACACTTTTCCATTATCTTATCAATCATTACTTAAGCATTCCTCCTAGAATTCCTTTTGTTGGAGGGAGCTAAGGGAGTTCATAGGCAAACATGCATGTTAGATATTAGGAAGACGAGAGTCATTCCATGGCAAAAAATCCTGGAAGGGTTGGGTAAAGGGTGCTGAGTTATTGCAAGCTCAAGCTGTCAATATTCTGGTAAGACAAATGTGGTAGGGAACTCACTATAATGGGGGAACTCACTATAATGGGGGGAACTTAAACTCCAACAAAGGAAGCCCACTACCCAAATAAAGAAAATAGATTCAAATTCTTTATTCTAGAAAAATAACATTTATTAGTTAGCCAAGCCAAGTTTCCCAAAGCCCAAAGAATCCACAGCAGATACAAAGCAGAGATACAAGAAAAGTAAACTCTCTTGTTAGGGAATCATGTCCTTACGAGAAAAAAACAAATAAAATAGCACAGAAAAATGTCTTGGTTCTAGAATACCTGAGCAGTGAAATTAAACCATCTCCTTTAATTGATGAGTAGCTGTCGTCTCCTCTTTAAAGGAATGACAGGATTGCCCATTGGAAATAATGGGAACTAGGAATGCCAATTTACTTGCTTGGGCTCTACTGAAATACATTATAGCACCCAGGGGCTGTCATTCCACTCAGGGGCCTGTCATTTCTGTCCAAGAGTGCTTCTCCTACACCCAAGGGCTGTCATTCCACTCAGGAGTTTATCATTCCAGCCCCAGAGCCCTTCTGATATTCCCAGGTGCTGTCATTCCAGTCCTTGAATAATCTATCTGGGCCCAGAGACCTTTCTGTAAAATCCAGTCCACATTTTCTTTGCAACTTTTATTTTGCTGCAATGTATTTCAATGGAGCCCAAGCAAGTAAATTGGCATTCCCGTTATTTCTAATGGGCCTTCAAGCTTCTCCCATTATTTCCAATGGGCAATTCTGTCATTCCTTTTAGTACATCCCCTTTAAAGGTGTGGCGAGAGCACAGAATACTGAGATCAGCTGAGAATCGAAAGGGGGAAAGGGGAGAGGGGATCAGGGATCAATCCTAAACAGGCCCCACATTCTTCAGTGGGGCTTATTCACAGGAAAGTATTTTTAGGCTTGCACTGTCACGCCTGGGAGAGATTAGGAAATCCTGAAGGGGGAGATACCTAAGGGATGGTATACTTTTGCTCTGAATTCTGGCAATTTCCTCAATGTAAGGAATGTGCATTTTTGGACAGGCTGTGGCCAAGGGCCTCCCTGCCCCTTACCTTCCCGCCTTGGTAATCATCACCTCAGTGCCGAACTCATGGAAGCACTTTCAGAGCTCTGCGCCCTGCAGGTCCACCTGAGGTACTTGCAGGGCAAGCAGAGGAGAAGCAGGCATCCAACACGCTGCCTTGGCAGGGTCTCTGAATGACAATGGGGGGGCGCCGTGGCCCTCAAGAAACTCTTCACAGCAGCTGCCTGCGGGACGGAGTGAGAGGAAGAGCACACTATAACTCGCCCCCCCCCAGGCGCCAAAGCCCAGGCCCAGGCCAAATGAAGGAGGTGAAGCTTCAGGCCTGCCGAGCAATTAGAGACACCTGCTGGGCCAGTGGTGGCAGAGCCCTTCCCCTCCCCCTCCACATGCACATGCTTTCTGCACCTTTCCACCTTTTGGCGCGCCTCAAGCTCTTCTCGCCTCAGCATCACCAGAGACAGCAAAAACACAAGTGGGTGAGCCAGGCACACACAAGTGCCTATTTGCTGGGGAAGAGGCCCGTGCGGCCGCCCCAGTTGCAAAGAGGCTGACCCACCGCATGGATCAGGTGACCACCCTGTCCCTCCCCTAGATCTGGTTTTGGGGGAAAAGATTAAACATGAATAGAGAGTAAGGATTCCAGACTCTGGCCTCCCTCAGCTGGTTGGCGGGGGTGGAGAGGCATAGGAACAGGCCTGGGAGCTCTGCAGTATGCACCTGTGTGCTCTAGACACTTCTTCATTGCTTCGGAAATGTTATTCCCAGCACAACACGGAAATCACTTCTGCGTTGGGTAAGGAATATCATATCTGGCATGATGGGGAAGTGCTCTGGAGTGCATGTACATACGTCCTCCAGGTATGCCCCCCTACCTGTCCCCCATTCCCCAGTCTCAAGCCTGGAGGACCTGGCAACATAATAGAGAGGTTAATGCCTGTGTTCCACCCTGTTGCCCCTAAATATAGTTTTTGCATACGTTTTGTTCTTTGGAGGAACAAAATAAATCTTTGTTTGGATTACAACATAGTCATTTGTAAGTCTAGTTTTCAGGTTACAGCTACAGCTGTAAGGCTGCAATCCTAAACATATTAGGAAGAAAGTCTCTTTGAAATGTGAGGATTGCTTCTGAATACACTTGCTTGGGATGGAATTATAAAAAATATCATGTGATAGTTATTTATGTATGGAGAGTCATTGGTTGTAGACCTGGCAGTTTTCTCAAAACCACTGCTTCCTTTTAGGTCTTGGGGGGCTGCCGATTCAGAGGTTTTCTTAGTTGAAAATCCACTAGGGGAGCTACTGCCTCCCACCACACATGCGCAGCCTTTTCCTGCCAAAACCAGACCCTAGGGAGGCTGGGCACCCCTGCTACCCTCAGTTCCTCTTTTGCCACCATTAAGAGAAGTTCTAGCTGGTCTATGGAAGGGAAGTAGAGTTTTTTCTTCTTGTCTACAATCCTTTTTCAAGAGAAATGTTGGAGAAAACCCTTTTTAAATGCTGCACGAAGTTCAATGCGAAGATAACTAAAACTGATGGGCATTCTCTGTTTAATGTGTTTGGGGGAGTTGCATAATATGCAGTCATGCAAACACTGCTTGAGTTTCACCTCCAAAGCCTGAGCAGAAAGATCGGGCCACTTGAAGATGTCTCTATAGCAGAGAGCTCTAGAGGCAGCGGAGCAGTCAGCAAAGGCAAAAAAATCAGCCCAGACTGGAGGCACTGAGACGTCAGAACCGAAGGATCCATTGACCTCAACCCCCCCACTCCTTGACTCCGAGATCCATCACACCAGGCTCAAAGACTCCTTGGAGCTGAGCACCATTGGTCTCGTGCAAGGTTACCAGCCCATCGGAACTCAATTAGGCTCAAAAACTCCCCAGAGCCGAGAGCCATCAATGTCACTCAAGGTTACCAGCCTCCCGGAACCTATCTGAGTCCATCAGACAACTTCAGAACCAAGATCTCCTGCATGTTCAGATCTGACAACTGGGATCCGGCAGTCAAAGTCGAAAGAGGCTAAGGCACAACAGCTTCAAAGCCTGGACAAGCAGAACCGAGCACAGGAGCTGCTTCAGAATCCGAGCCACCAAGGAAAAGGACAAAAAAGACTAAGAACTTGTCCACACTGAAACCTGTGAGAGTGTCCCCTAGAGGAGAATGGGTATAGCAAGAGGTTCTGGTGATTGACGCTATCCCTTCAGGCCAATACAAGTTTCCTTCGATATACTCTAGGTTCTGGTTCAGACACTCGTTAGAGGAGAAAGGTGAACTTCTGTGCAGAAGACAACATTCCCATCACTCTCCTAGAGTGGAACAATACTACTCTCAGGGTAAAGAGGGGTGATATCACAGAGATCCTTCTCGTGGTGAAATGGGCTATAAACTTTAATAAAGAAATAACAATGGAGGCATGGGAATACTTGTGGAAAACTACAATGAAGACAACGACATGTACTAATATCAAAGAGAACATCTACAAAATGATCTATCGTTGGTACATGACACCAAAGAAGATTGCGCTAGGGAATTCGAATACTTCTAATAAATGCTGGAAATGTAAGAAGCATGAGGGCTCCCTCTATCATATGTGGTGGTCGTGTGAGGTAGCTAGGCAGTACTGGGGGGAAATAATAAGAGAAATGAGTGAAATTTTACAATTTCAAATTAATAAGAACCCAGAACTCCTGCTACTGAACTTGGGAATGGAGGGAATTCCAGCCCAATACAGGACGTTGATATTTTATATGACAGCAGCAGCTAGACTTTTGTATGCGCAAAAATGGAAAGTACAAGAAGTGCCAACTATTGAAGATTGGATTTACAAATTGCTGTATATGGCTGAAATGGATAAGATGACAAGAAAACTGAGAGATCTGGACTCAGGGCAGTTCAACACAGACTGGGAGAAGCTGAAACAACACCTGGAGAAGAAATGGGAGGTGGGAGGAAAACTGTGGAAGTTTGAGAACTACTGAAGCACTGAAGTAGAGGGGGGAGACTTTACCGGGGGGAGAAGAGATAAATGTGAATTAATAAGCAGTCAGATTAATAGATTGATATATATATAGATATATATAGGTTAACAAACAGAACATAGATAGAAAATAATTAACTATAAGGATTAAATATAAGGATTGATTAACTAACAATATTTTTTTTCTTTTTGGTAAGTTTTGTACCAAACTGAATGTCTGAAGATATAGATGAGTCAAATTGATTGACTGCGTGATGAGAGATATATAGAATTATTACAAAAAGATAGAATGAGTAATATATAGAGAATAAGTTAAATTGTTTGATATAAATGAATGTATGATCTATATGGTTTATGATATATAGAAATATTTGAAACTGAAAAATGGGATAAATTGTTTATCTAAGATGGAAACAAAGACTTACAGTTTGGGCATACAATGTTAAAAATATTAAAATATTAAAATGTTAAAAATGTTAAAAATAGTTAAGGATGTACTGCTTAGAATAATGGAGAATATATATTTGTTTTAGATAGAGGAAGCTAATAAAAGTAAGGGAAAGGGGACAAAGGGTTGGAAAGCTGTTGGAAGTCAACAAAAAGGGGGGGGAAAGGGAGGGGGTTAGAGATGAAAAAATTGGGGAAAATTGAATGTAAATGTAAAAATAATGGATTCTAACCCAATAAAAAATGTTTTAAAAAAAAAAAACAGAGATCCTTCTCGCTATGACATCAATAGAGGGAAGACCTTTTTCATGGACGTGATGATTAGGGCTTCATTGCCAGTATCCCTAGGGAGATGACACTCGTTCTGCAGCTCAAGAATGGCTTTTCAACTGTCAGAGCCTATTGTAGAGCTGGATCCATATCACAAAAGGAATAGCCCTAGTCCACCTTCCAAGCCATCCACTGATGAGACAGTGGGAGAGATGGAGGAAGTTTCTTACACGGATGATTTCTGCTCTCACACGGAGCAGTTGTTGAGAATGGCCAGGGCACTATAGATTGATATCTTGTTTGCTGAGCCCAAGCCGAAACATAAAATATTGCAGCACCTATATTCGGGTTCCACCTCCAACATGGCCTTCCCAGTTATAGAAGGTTTCATGGACATTATAAACACTCTGAACCTAAAGCCTGCTTCCGCACCTGCTACCACTAAGAAGGCGGAGAGCCTTTACAAGATAAAGGATGATGCATGCCCACATCTGTCAGTCCATCCACCTCCCTCCTCACTGGTCATGGAAAACATGCAATTATGACAAAGGCAAGACACACACTCAACACCATCTGATAAGGAAAGGAGAAAATTGGATGCATTGGGGAGGAAGATCTACTCCTCTGCTGTGCTAAATATAAAGATAGCAAATTATACTGCAATGATGGGGGCTTACCAACTTTTCTTGTGGAGCAAAGCTGTGGCATTCCACATAAAGTTGCCAGAGGATCAGAGACCTCTAATAAAGGTTATACAGGAGGAGGCTATTAGATTGGCAAGACACCAGATCAACACCAGCCGAAACATTGCAGATACCTCAGCGAGGACCATGGCCTCAGCGGTCGTCCTGAGAAGACATGTGTGGTAAACCAGAGCCAGCTGAAGCTGAACCCGGTAAAGACAGAGGTCCTGTACTTGGGCCGGGGGTTGCCAGATTTGGGAATCCAGCTCCCGACCTTTGATGGGGCGCCGTTAATGCCTGTCTCATCGGTCCAGAGTCTCAGAGTGATACTGGATTCCTCCTTATCGATGGAGGGCCAGTTCACAGCAGCTGCCCAGTCTGCGTTTTTCCATCTTCGACAGGCCAGGCAGCTTGGGCCCTATCTGTCGACCCATGACCTAACTACAGTGATCCATGAAACGGTCACCTCCAGAAGAGACTACTGTAACTCGCTCTACACAGGGCTTCCCCTGAGTCTAACCCGGAAATTGCAGCAGGTCCAAAACACTGCTGCATCTGTCCTGATGGGCACACCATACAGGGCATATATTACTCTCATTCTGC
The DNA here is from genome assembly GCF_028583425.1 of Eublepharis macularius. Classification (NCBI taxonomy): domain Eukaryota; kingdom Metazoa; phylum Chordata; class Lepidosauria; order Squamata; family Eublepharidae; genus Eublepharis; species Eublepharis macularius. The sequence goes on from NC_072795.1 coordinate 76,629,599, forward strand.
AGCAGCTGCACTGGCTCCCCATCGAATTCCAGATTTGGTTCAAGGTTTGGATTTTAACCTTTAAAGCCCTAAATGGACTGGGACCAGCATACCTGCAGGACCGTCTCTTCTCATATGTACCCTGGAGAGCATTAAGATCAGCAAATAAGAACTTAATTGGTGGTCCCTGGCCCCAGGGAGGCCCAGCTGGCCTCGGCCAGGGCCAGGGCATTTTCAGTCCTGGCCCCAACCTGGTGGAACTCTCTGTTGGAGGACACCCGGGCCCACCAGGATCTTATATCCTTTTGGCAGGCCTGTAAGACAGAGATGTTCCGCCAGGTGTACGGTTGAGGCCTGTCTTTGATCATTTAGGAGTCTCCCTAGTGGACTCCCGCCAGGGGGGCAACGTAATCATCTGCCTCCCTATAAGCGCAATCACCGGATTATTATAAACTGTGCCCTCACTCCACCCTTTTGTTCTGCTTTGTTTATATCATGATTGGAGAAATTGGAGGGGGCCCACCATCTTTGTATGTATTTGTGGCGTTCTTTTGGTTTTAAATGTATTTTATATGTTTTAATGCTCATTGAGCATTTTACTGTAACTCGCCCTGAGCCTGTTGGCAGGAAGGGCAGGCTAGAAATAGAATCAATAAAATAGATTGATAGATCGATAGTGTGTGTGTGAGAGGGGGTTAAGGGCCACCGAGCTTCCTACAGAAACAAGGAATAAAGTAGAAGATCTACCCTTTGAGGGGAAGACTCTGTTTTCTGAGAAAACAGATGATGTCCCAAAAGAGTAAAGACAGGCTGACAGCGTGCTCCTACGAGGTTTTACCACACACCCAGCAGGGACAGGGAAGGAATCAATTCAAATAGTAGCAGTACAGGGGAAGATCTTACCACTTTCAACCCTGTCAGGAGTACCAGTATCCTCCACAATGTTCTTATTCGAGCACCTTTCCAAGGCGGAAGCAGGCTAACAGATCGAGGAAGGGGTCACAGCTCCATCATTTGAAGGATCAGCCACAGAATCAAAAGCAGTTCTGACTAGTACAGGGGCCAGAACCCATTTTCAGGGAAAGGCTGCATGATTACTGTTTGGTGCTGAATAATGTCAGATGTTTGGGTTCTTAAGATTGTTCACAACAGTTATAAAGTTGAGTTTGAACGTTCCCCTCGTCTGGGTCTTCCTAATTTCTCCGTTTCTTATGATTGACCTGAACAGGGAATTGAGCTCAAAGGTCTGGTAGATAAGGGGGCAGTACAACAGGTGACTGAAAGGGAAGCAGAACTAGGTTTCTACTCTAGATTTTTTAAGGTAGATAAGAAAGACAGGGGACAGAGACCTATTTTGGACCTGCATGAACTTAATAAATTCATTGTTGCACATAAATTCTATAGGAACACCTTACAGACAGTCATTGTCACGCTCAGGGCTGGCCACAGGCAGGTGCCTCACTGGTACTGCAGATAGTCCCAAGGTTAGTTGCCAGGAAGTCAGTAGTCAAGGAGCCAGCAAATGAGAGTCCAGAAGTCAAGCCAAGTGTCAGAGCCAATACGTCAGTCAGACAGGGGAGCAGGCAGAAGGGAAGTCAGAAGGCAGGCCGAGGTCAGAGTCCGATCAATCAAGAAGCAGAGCAGTGCACAAGGCAAGGGCAGGTCAGGAGCTTCCAGGCACAGAGCTTTGGTCACAGGGAGCAGCGAGCTGAGTTGCTTCCACACTTGGCTTCTTCAGCTTCTCTTTCTTATACTGTCATAACGAGGAGCAGGTGTTGTCTCTTTGCCTAATAGCCCCAACCGGTGCTGTGCCTGCAAACGAGCACCTTTTCTCCTCTCCAACAGAGCTGTCTTTGCTTTATTTTTCCTCTTCTCAGCTGTCCCAGGGCGCCCAGGTTTCTCTTTTGCTCTGGGGGAGTCTTTGTCTCCAACAGCCTCTGCAGAGGTTTCTGCCTGCTCCTCGTCTCCACAGCCTCTGCAGAGGCTTCTGGCTGCTCCTGCTGAGTTTCCTTCGGAGCAGCAGCTGTCACGGCTGGCTCTGGCACCAGAGTAGATCCTGTTGGCTCTTCCATGGCTGGCTCTGGCTCTAGAGTAGCCCCTGCTGGCTCTTCCTGCTCGTCCTCTGAGGAGGACTCTGGGGCAAGAGGTAAGGTAGCCAGTAGAGGCTGAGGCTGACTCATGATGACAATCATGACATTGATTACATAGAATTGTTGGTTTGCTGTTTTTGACCTCAAAGATGCATATTTTCATAACTCCATCCACCCTACACATAGAAAATTCCTAAGGTTCACTTTTGACAAGAAGATGTATCAATATCATGTCCTGCTTTTTGGACTCTCTACAGCTCCCCATGTCTTCACTAAATGCATGGCAGTGGTCATTGCATACCTGGGGATACAAAATGGTTGCATTTACCCCGATGACTGGCTGATTACTGTCCAGTCAGAGGAGGTTCAGCTGACATTGAACATGTGTCTCCAATTAGGTTTGTTAGTGAACAAAAAAAAATCCAAATTAACATCTGCAAGGGAAGTACAATTTATAGGGGCAGTATTTGATGGCATATTAAATAAGGCCTTCTTACCTGCAGAAAGGGTGCAGAAAATAAAAGGGTTGGTTAGAACTTTTCAAAGATGTCATTTTCATACGGAAAATTCAAACTCTATTGAGTTTCATGGCTTCAACCACGGTGGTGGTCCTGTTTGCTAGATTAAAAATGAGAGTGTTACAGCTGTGGTCCATATCTGTATTCAATAGAGAAAAGGATTCCCAGAACAAGAAATATAATGTGCCTAGAGAGATTTTAAAGTCATTACAATGGTGGCTATCAGATGCACATCTAATGAAGGGAATTTGTTTTGGACACGCTGTAACGGAGGTCATTGGTTAGAACTTTTCAAAGATGTCATTTTCATACGGAAAATTCAAACCCTTACCTTCTAGCAGCAGCTCTCCACCATGTGCTCTTGCCTCCGCCCAGGAGCTCTCTGCCTCTAGTGCGGAGGAGCCTTTTGTTTCAAAATGTCACTTCCTGCCTAGCCAAGCAGGGCCCCAGGACAGTAGGGGGCGAGGCTTGTAACCAAGAGCAACAGCAACCAGCAGCAAACAACAGCAATTCACTCAGCCCCCAACAGCCCCACACAGAACTTAACCAGAACCACTCTCTAGCAAGCTACACAGAACCCACACCCTCAGCTTCTCACACAGTAGCTAGGAAAGGCAAAAGGCAGAAAGACAAAAAAACCTTACCTTCTAGCAGCAGCTCTCCACGATGTGTGAGAAGCTGAGGGTGAGTGGGTTCTGTGTAACTTGCTAGAGAGTGGTTCTGGTTAAGTTCTGTGTGGGGCTGTTGGGGGCTGAGTGAATTGCTGCTGGTTGCTGTTGCTTTTGGTTACAAGCCTCGCCCCCTACTGTCCTGGGGCCCTGCTGGGCTAGGCAGGAAGTGATCTTTTGAAACAAAAGGTTCCTCCTCGCCAGAGGGAGAGAGCCAAAGGGCTCTTGGCCTGTGGCTCTTAGCCTGGGGATCTGCCTGGCAGACCCGAAACTCTACTGAGAGTACTCTGGGTATATATTTGGAAGGCAATCATGTCTACTGAAGCCCCCTTTGCAGTCACCAGCATGGAATGTGCCATGTTTGTTTTCCTGCCAGAAGAGAAGATGGCGTTCACTTGCCAGAAGTGTAAGCTGGTCAGACTTTTGGAAGAAAAAGTTCAGAGCCTGGAGGAGAGGATCACCACCCTTCAGGAGATCAAGGAGGGGGAGGATTTTATTGACAAGAGCTTGGGGGCTCTGAACAGCCAAGAGGAACGTCAAGGAGAAGAAGAAAGAATCGATCTCCCTTCTGAGCCTCTTCTCAGATCTACGGTACAAACCCGAAGACATCAATGAAGAAGACGCTCTGGTCCACTTGAGCTCAAGAATCATTTTGAAGTGCTAGAGATGGTGATGGAGATGAGAGTGGAAGGAGAACCGCAAAGACCTGGAAGAGGGTGTGCAGAGGACATGGGGCCACACGGAAGTGGAAAAAAATGGAAGGTGGTAGTCATTGGGGACTCTTTGCTCAGGGGTAAGGAACGCCATGTCTCTGGCCCAGATACCCTAGAGAGATGTGTTCCTTGCCGGGGGCCAGAATTCAGGATATAACCGACGGGCTGCTGAAACTCATCAAGCCTGCTGATAAGTACCCGTTTGTGCTGATTCATGTGGGAACAAACGACACGGATTCGAATACCGTTGCAAGAATTAAAGAGGATTATGAAGCTCTTGGAAGGCAGTTGAAGACATCGGGGGCTCAGGTAGTATTCTCTTCTATCCTTCCAGTCATAGGAAGAGGAACGCACAGGGAGCGGACCATACTTGAGGTAAATCGTTGGCTGAGATGGTGCCGGCAGGAGGCTTTGCATTCTGGGACAATGGGATAGGTTTTCTTAGAGAAGGCCTTCTAGCACATGATGGGCTTCACCTCTCAAGGGCAGGGAAGAAAACGTTTGGAATGAACCTAGAGAACTTCATCAGGAAAGCTTTAAACTCATGCCGCAAGGGGAAGGAGACGATCCTTCCCCTTGCGGGGGACGACATGGAGATTTCAATGACGAAGTGAAAACAGTGGGGACCCACCTGGGTAGTACAGGTCAAACAAAGGCACAAGGCTACAAGTGTCTATATACCGATGCCCAAAGTATGGGTAATAAGAAAGAAGAGCTTAAGCTTCTATTGCAAACAGAGGGCTACGATATAGTAGGAATTACTGAGACTTGGTGGGATGATTGCTATGACTGGAATGTGCTAGTGGATAGGTATGAGTTGTTCAAGAAAAACCGGAAGGGTAGAAGAGGAGGTGAAGTGGTGTTGTATGTGAGGAGGGGGCTTGATTGTCAAGAAGTTATGGAGAATGGGGTGGACAGCCCAGTGGAAAGCATATGAGTAGAAATAAGGGGAGGAAGGACAAAAGGTATTATTGTTGGAGTCTGCTACAGACCACCTGACCAGCAAGAAGAAGTGGATGCTGCCCTCTTTGAACAGATTAGTAGAGTATCCAGACATCAGAACCTTGTAATTATGGGTGACTTCAACTTCCCCGATGTGTGCTAGGAGACAGGCTCAGCAAAGCGTCATGAATCACGCAATTTCCTGACCTGCCTGGCTGATAACTTCCTTTTTCAAAAGGTGGAGGAAGCTACAAGGGGGTAGGCCATATTAGACCTGATATTAACCAACAGGGAAGAATTGGTAGATGAGATGAAGATGGTGGGGACCTTAGGGGGAAGTGACCATGTCCTCCTTGAATTCCAGTTGCTGTGGGGGGCCAAGGAAGTTCGTAGCCAGACTCGTAGGTTAGATTTTCGTAGGGCCAACTTCAGTGAACTCAGAGGCTTGATGAGAGTCATTCCATGGGGGAGTGTACTGGAAGGGAAAGGAGCAAGTGAAGGGTGGGCCCTTCTCAAACACAAGCTTTTGCAAGCTCAAGCCCTCACTATCCCAGCAAGACGGAAACATGGTAAGGGCTCCAAGATACCGATGTGGATGTACAGAGAGCTCCAGAATAAACTAAGGGAGAAAACGGAAATGTTCAGGAAATGGAGAGAAGGACAGACCTCTAAAGAGGAGGATATGAGGGTTACTAGGTACTGCAGATCAGCCATCAGAGAGGCCAAAGCTCAGTACGAGCTGGGTCTGGCCAGGAGGGCTCACTACAATAAGAAAAACTTCTAAAGATATGTGAGAAGCAAACACAAGGTAAAAGAGGCAATTGGACCGCTGTTGGGAGTAGATGGAGAAACTCTGATGCAGGACAGAGAAAAAGCAGATGGGCTTAATGACTTTTTTGTCTCTGTTTTTTCCCTGAAGAACTCAGGTACATCTAGAGATAGTAGAAAATGTGGCAGGACACCTGAGTGGCTAATTGACATTGACAGAGAGGTTGTGGAGAGGCATCTGGCTGCACTGGATGAATACAAATCCCCTGGGCCGGATGAGATGCACCCAAGAGTGCTGAAAGAACTTTCTAGAGAACTTGCAGAACCCCTGTCCATCATCTTCAAGGCCTCCTGGAGGGCTGGGGATATGCCACAAGATTGGAGAAGAGCAAACGTTATCCCAATCTTTAAGAAAGGGAAGAAGGATGACCCGGGAAACTACAGGCTAGTCAGTCTGACTTCTGTTGCTGGGAAGATATTAAAACAGATTTTAAAGGGATCAATCTGTAAGCATCTGAAGGACCGCTCAGCGATCCAGGGAAGGCAGCATGGTTTTGTCCCTAACAGATCTTGCCAGACCAACTTGGTTTCCTTCTTTGATCGAGTGACCAGCTTACTGGATCAGGGGAACTCTGTTGACGTGATTTATCTGGATTTCAGTAAAGTTTTTGATAAGGTGCCCCGTGACATTCTGAGGGGCAAACTGGAAGACTGTGGAGTAGACTATAGGACAGTTTGGTGGATAGGGAACTGGTTAGAGGACCGCACCCAAAGAGTGGTGGTCAACGGCGTTTCATCAGATTGGAGGGAGGTGTCCAGTGGGGTGCTGCAGGGCTCAGTTTTGGGCCCAGTACTTTTCAATATTTTTATCAATGATCTGGATGAAGGAGTGGAAGGGCTGCTCATTAAATTTGCTGATGATACCAAATTGGGAGGAGTAGCAAACACCCAAGAAGATAGAATTAAAATTCAACAAGACCTGAATACTCTGGAGAAGTGGGCAGCTGTGAATGGGATGCAATTCAACAAAGACAAGTGCACAGTATTACATCTGGGCCACAAAAATGGGAAGCACAAATACTGGATGGGGGATACACTTCTGGGCAGTAGTATATGTGAAAGGGATCTTGGGGTAAGAGTGGACTGTAAACTGAATATGAGCAGTCAGTGTGATGCGGTGGTAAAAAAGGCTAATTCAATCTTGGGTTGTATCAAAGGGCCATAGCGTTGACTTGATACTTGAATGCAGCCAATGTGTGACTCCAAGGAGACAAGACTTTGCACGCGGTATTGTTTATTCCTTATCTTGAGAGGTGGGGAAGCAGTGGCATGTAAGGAATTCTGTATGTTTATTCTATCCTGTGATCTATTAGTGCTTCAGATCGATGTGGATTTGCTTACACTTGGGTTAGCAGTCTTCAAAATTCTGCTTTGAGTGCATCTATATACATGTATACGTGATTGTTAATATCAGTTCAGACTCTCAGATCTTACTGGAGTTGTATGCCTATTGCTTAAAATGTTAGACAACACTGAATATCTGGAAGCCTCCCCATCACCGATATATAGATACCTATTATGGGGCAGTTTGCTTTCCTACATGTTTTTCTAGGGAAGAAAATTTATCAATTAAATGCATTTTTGAAGATGGTACAATATTATCATAAAAACCACTGATTTTATGAACTTATCTGTTTTTCACTCCTCCCATTTGGGTCTCTTCAGAGGGTTTTCTTCTTCCATAAAAACAATTTATTCAAAATATCTTTTAATCTGCCAGACATGACCAATATCAAACATGTTTCATGCCCATGAGATTTTTACTGCTTTAACATTTGTTTAATTGAAAAGAGAAAGTGTCGTGTAGCATTTTAAGATCAGCCACATACCAGCCTCCAAAGTTTGCATGTCTGTCAGCAAGATGTCATCCTCTAAGTGTGAGTGAATGACTCCATTTCCTCTTTAAATTTCCACTCACCATGCAAAAATAGCACTGTGCACTTTTAGAATAGATACCTATTTAAAACTAATTGCTCTCCAATAAAAAGTAACCTGAGGTAAAAATAAAGCAAAGGAATTTATTAAAATTCACTTCATGGTTAGTATTTATTATTTTTAAGTCTGCTTTAATATAGAAAGGAATAATTTAGGATTCTTTCTGAGGTATATAGACAGTATTTTGTTAGATACAAGATTATATTTAGAAGTTGTTTCTGCTTCCACATTCATTGTGAAATGCCACATCTTTAAGCATCTGTATGTCTGCTACATTCTGTAAGTTAACAGTGTATTTCTGAACTGTCGCACAGAAAAAGTTTAAGCTTTATTCAGTCACATTTTTCAAAGAACATGCTTACTCCTCCCCCCTCCATTTTCACCTGATGACTATCCCACTGGGAATTTTTCACTTGGTAATTGTTCAGGCTGGGGGTAAAGTGTAGATGAGCCAGATGAGCTCTGTGTAAATCTTTTAACTACCTGGTTTAAACTACCTGTGAACCGTTATCAAATGGTCACATTAGTATTTGGAAACTAGCCTCCATTATTTATTTATTTAGGTTATCAATTACTGCTAATTAAGAAAATAAATGCTCTTTTGTTTTACTGACAGCTTTTGTATATGTAGAACAGAGACCTACGTATGCCATTAATTTAAAGGTTATATTGTTTACATTTCTGTGTCACCTTTCTACTCATTTAGGATATCCAAGGCAGCGAACATCAAAATATTAAAATATTTCAACATTAAAACATCAAAGATATTAAAACACAGATGTAACACAACCAGGGAGGAAGGCCAGTAACAGTTATTACAGCTACACAAAATGAAAACAAAAAATGTTTTCACTCGCTGGCAGAGGGCGAGGAATTTCCCTGGGGAGAGAGTTTTAAAGTTTTGGTGCCACAACTGAGAAGGCCCTTTCTTATGTTTGTAACCATCTAGCCTCAGATGGCAGGGGTACCCAAAGCAGGGACTCCAAAGATGACTAGAATGAACAGGTATGTTCATATGGGAGAAGGCAATCCTTTTACATTACCAAGGTGTGTCCTTTTTCATGAATTAGGCCGACCACAACCTGGGAAAGAAAGACCCATAGTGAACTAAGAGACCACAAACTATTGTCGAAGGCTTTCACGGCCGGAGAACGATGGTTGTTGGGGGTTTTCCGGGCTGTCTTGCCGTGGTCTTGGCATTGTAGTTCCTGACGTTTCGCCAGCAGCTGTGGCTGGCATCTTCAGAGGTGTAGCACCAAAAGACAGAGATCTCTCAGTGTCACAGTGTGGAAAAGATGTAGGTCATTTGTATCTACTCAGGAGGGGTGGGGTTGAGCTGAGTCATTCTGTAAGAGTTTCCCAGGGTGTGGAATGCTAATGGCGGGAGGCTTCACTGTATCCTGAGGCGGTTCTTTTGCATATGGATTGGTGCTTGATGTGCTAATCTTCTCTGCAGGGCTATTGTCGGGTGTGGAGGGAGGCAAAGGGTGTGGCAAAGGGAGGAAACTTTGCAGTCACCCCCACCAGAATTCCTGTGGAAGACATCATTGCAAATGTAGAAGCTGCCATCCGTCATCTACCTGAAGAGGAAGCTGAGGAAATAAGAGGAGAGACAGCCAGGATTCTACGAAAGGCAAAGCTTCCCACCAGCAATATAACACGCAAGGAGAGAAATGCCATCAAGACCCTCAATGCAGATCCAGACATCATCATTCTACCAGCTGATAAAGGCAATGCTACAGTGATCATGAAAACGGAGGAATACAAAAAGAAGATTAAGGAACTCCTGGACCCCTCCACCTACAAAAAACTAAAACGAGATCCCACTTGCAAAATCACCAGGCTAACAAATGCGCTGATCAAGAATTCCTCACTACATCCCGACACGCACAGCAAACTATGCAAGACAGAAGCACAGCCACCTAGACTATATGGACTCCCCAAAATACATAAAGATTCAGTCCCACTCCGACCCATTGTGAGTGCCATTGGTTCACCGACATATGAATTAGCTAGACATCTGGCAGATCTCTTGCAGGACCACATCGGGAAAACCTCGTCTTACATCAAAGATTCAGCAGATTTCATCAACAAAATCAGTTCTCTGAAACTCAATCCACAAGACATACTTGTCAGTTTTGATGTTGTATCCCTGTTTACCAAGGTTCCAGTAAAAGACACTATTGCACTGATTAATCAGATTTTCCCAGAGGATGTAACAGCCTTATTCCATCATTGTCTGACAACCAGTTACTTCCAATGGGACAACGAATTCTATGAACAGATGGATGGGGTGGCCATGGGGAGCCCACTCAGCCCAGTTATAGCAAACTTCTACATGGAACATTTTGAAAAAACAGCTCTAGAATCAGCACCCCACAAACCCAGTGTATGGTTCCGGTTTGTGGATGATACATTCATCATTTGGAGCCATGGGGAGGAAGAATTGATGGAGTTTTTGAATCATCTCAACAACATCCACCTGAACATACAATTCACAATGGAGAAAGAAAGTGAGGGAAAACTCTCATTCCTGGATACCTTGGTCATCCGCAAAGCAAACTTTCAGTTAGGTCACAAGGTCTACAGGAAACCAACTCACACTGATCGGTACTTACACAAAAACTCCAATCACCACCCCCGACAGAAAAAGAGGCATAATGAAAACATTAGTGGATCGTGCAAGACGGATATGTGAGCCGCGTTTTCTCAATGAGGAAATGAATCATCTAAACCACGCACTTCAGGCAAATGGCTACTCCAGAAATGAAATCCGAAGAGCAATCAAACCCAGGATGAATCAAACAACCAAAGAAAAACAGTCTCCCACAGGAAAAGTGTTTTTGCCATATATCAAAGGAATTACTGATCAGATGGGAAAGCTTATGAAAAAGCATAACCTTCAAGCAGTATTCAGACCCACCCGAAAAATACAACAGATGCTACGATCAGCAAAAGACAGCAGAGATCCCCTCACCTCTGCAGGAGTATACCGTATACCCTGCAGCTGTGGACAAGTTTACATCGGGACCACAAAGCGTAGCATCCAGACAAGAATAAAAGAACATGAAAGACACTGCAGACTTGGACAGCCTGAAAAATCAGCAGTGGCTGAACATAGCCTAACTCAAACAGGGCACAGTATCTTATTCCAGGACACCAAAATACTGGACAACACTTCCAACTACTTTGTCAGACTGCACAGGGAAGCCATTGAAATTCACAAGCATAAGCAAAACTTCAACAGGAAAGAAGAAACCTTAAGAATGAACAGAGCATGGGCTCCAGTTCTGAAAAACACCAGGCCAACAAAACACTCCACACCCGACAATAGCCCTGCAGAGAAGATTAGCACATCAAGCACCAATCCATATGCAAAAGAACCGCCTCAGGATACAGTGAAGCCTCCCGCCATTAGCATTCCACACCCTGGGAAACTCTTACAGAATGACTCAGCTCAACCCCACCCCTCCTGAGTAGATACAAATGACCTACATCTTTTCCACACTGTGACACTGAGAGATCTCTGTCTTTTGGTGCTACACCTCTGAAGATGCCAGCCACAGCTGCTGGCGAAACGTCAGGAACTACAATGCCAAGACCACGGCAAGACAGCCCGGAAAACCCCCAACAACCATAGACCACAAACTCTTCAGCCAACCCAGCCGACTTCCCTTGGCATGAATGTTGAAGTCCCTTAGAACTGTCAATTTGGGTTTCTCAAGCACCAAGCTCAAGACCACCTCCACCTGCTGAAAGAGGGCACCTACAGGTGAACTGGGTTGTTGGTGAACCAGCAGAATGCCTAATCTATCCCATAATCCCAGCACAAGGAATGAACAGCCAATGTCGACAGTAGTTTGCATTGGGAGCCTTTAAAAAACTCATGGAAAATTATAGTCATTCCCTCTCCCTGGCTTCCAATTTGGAGTTGGCCATTCTGTAATAATAATATTCAGTTTATATACCACTCTTCAGGACAACTTAATGCCATACTCAAAGCGGTTTATAAAGTGTGTTATTATTATCCTTGTGACAATCATCCTGTGAGGTGGGTGGGGTTGAGAGAGCTCTGAGAGAGCTGTGATTGACCCAATGTCACTCAGCTGGCCTCAAGTGGAGGAGTGGGGAATCAAACCTGGTTCTCCAGATTAGAGTCCTGCCACTCTTTACCACTGCAACAAACTGGCTTTCTCCCACCACATATTCTCCCGCTCCCAGATACACTGAAACAGTAGCCTCACCTGACATCCTGCCAAGATCATACGCCAAGACTAGTAAAAGTAAGAATCACGCAGTTGCTGCCATCCTGCCCAGAGATATGAAGGACTAGGGGGGAAATTGAAATTTTTGGGGAAAGAAATGTGTTTCCCCCCCCCCCCCAGAATACTTTCACTCAGTCCAAATCTACAACATTAAAATGTCTGATGATGTCAGTTTTTCCAGGGGGGGGGGGAATGGTTAATTTTGGGGAGCATTTAAAAAAACTTATAGAATCATAGGGTCGAAAAAGATCTCTAGGATCATCTAGTCCAACCCCCTGCACAATGCAGAAAATTCTCAACTACCCCCCCCCCAACTGCCTCAGTGACCCCTGCTCCATGCCCAGAAGATGGCAAAACACTTCCAGGATCCCTAGCCAAACTGGCCTGTGGAAAATTACTACCTGACCCCCCAAGGTGCTGATTGGCATTAACCTGGGCATGTAAGAAGGCCATGAGAACTAAGCACTGATGTAACCCATTCTACCCTCCCCCTCATGACCTGCCCAGGTTCACAGAATCAGCATTGATGTCAGATGGCCATTTAGCCTCTGCTTAAACACCTCCAAAGGAGAGCCCACCACTTCCTGAGGAAGCCTATTCCACTGAGGGACCATTCTGTCAGGAAGTTCTTCCTAATGTTTAGCCAAAAGCTCTTTTGATTTAATTTCAACTCGTTGGTTCTGGTCCTACCTTCTGGGGCAGTGGAAAACAACTCTGTGCCATCCTCTATATGACAGCCCTTCAAGTACTTGAAGATGGTTATCATATCACCTCTCAGTCATCTCCTCACCAGGCTCAACATTCTGAGCTCCTTCGACCTTTCCTCATCGGACTTGGTCTCCAGACCCCTCACCATCTTTGTTGCCCTCCTTTGGACAGCTTGTTGCCCTCCTTCCAGCTTGTCTATATCCTTCTTAAATTGTGGTGCCCAAAATTGAACATAGTACTCTAGGTGAGGTCTAACCAGAGCAGAGTAGAGCGATACCATCATTTTTCGTGATCCGGACACTATGCTTCTGTTGATACAGCCCAAAATAGCATTTGCCTTTTTAGCTACCATATTACACTGCTGACTCATGTTCAGTGTATGGTCTACTAAGACTCCTAGATCCTTTTCGCACATACTACTGCCCCATCCTATAATTACGCATTTGATTTTTCCTTCCTAAATGCAGAACTTTGCATTTATCTCTGTTGAAATTCATTTTATTCGTTTTAGCCCAGTTTTCCAGCCTGTCAAGATCATCCTGTATCCTTACTGTGTCTTCAACCGTATTTGCTACCCTTTCCAATTTAGTATCATCTGCAAATTTAATAAGCATTCCCTCTATTCCGTCATTCAAAACATTTATAAAAATGTTGAACAGAACAGGTCCCAGGACTGATCACTGAGGAGCTCCAATTGTCACTCTTCTCCAAGAGGATGAGGAACCATTAACTAGCACTCTTTGGGTACGATCAGTCAACAAGTTACAAATCCACCTAATAGTAATAGATCCAAACCACATTTTACCAACTTGTTGACAAGGATATTATGTAGAACCTTATCAAAAGCCTTACTGAAATCAAGATAAACTATGTCTACCGCATTTCCCTGATCCAGCAAGGTAGTAACTTTCTCAAAAAAAGAGAAATGTAGTCTGACAGGACTTGTTCTTGAGAAACCCATGCTGACTCTTTGTAATCACAGCCATGCTTTCTTAATGCTCAAGGACTGACTGATGATTTGTTCAAAGACTTTTCCAGGTATAGATGTCAAGCTGACGGGTCGGTAGTTACCTGGATCCTCTTTTTTCACCTTCTTGAAGATGTGGACACCATTTGCTCACCTCCAATCTTCTGGCACCTCACCTGATCTCCAAGAATTCTCAAAAATAATGGACAGAGGCTCAGAAATTACATCTACGAGTTCTTTTAGTACCCTTGGGTGCAATTCATCTGGCCCTGAGGACTTAGTTCCATTTAAAGAAACTAGGTGTTTATGTACTACCTCTATACTAAACCTAGGCTGTAACTCCCTTCCCCCATCATGTGTTCTGTCATTGCCATGTTGAGCACCATTTCTCTCACAGGAAAAGACTGAGGAAAAACAGGAACTGAGCTGTTCTTCCCTCTCTTCATCGCCTATTACAATTTCACTTCCCTGCCTCTGCAATGGGCCTACCTTGGTCTTTTTCTTATTTTGAACATAAGTAAAGAAACTTTTTTTGTTTTTAGCATCTCTTGCTAGCAAAAGCTCATACTGAGCTCTAGCTTTTCTAACACTCCCTACAAGCATTGGTTATTTGTTTATATTTATCCTTGGTTATAAGGCCCTCCTTCCATTTCCTAAATGAGTCTTTCTTATTTCTCAATTCATTAGAAAGCTGTTTATGAAGCCACTGTGGCTTCTTTAAGCTCCTCCCATTTTTCCTTCTGTGATTGTGCTTTTAATGTTTCACTTTTAAGAAACTCCCACCCCCCTTCAACTCCCTTCTCCTTTCTGACCAGGTGATTCTACCCAGCATAGTGTTAAAATTTGCTTTCCTGAAGTCCAACCTACACGTCTGACTACATACAGCTTTTCCCTTTCCCAAGACTGTAAATTCCAAAATAACATGGTCACCACTACCCAGGGTTCCCACTATTTTCACCTCATAAACCAGTTCTTCCCTGTTGGTATCAGGTCCAAGATAGCAGAACCCCTTGTTTCCCTCTTTACTTTCTGAAAAAGAAGTTGTCAGCAAGACAAGTTAGGAATTTGTTTGACCTTTCATTTTTAGCAGAGTTAGATTTCCAACAGATATCCGGGTAATTGAAATCTCCCATGACTACTATGTCCCGTCTCTTTGTGAACTTTGTAATTTGTTCTGTGAGTTTCTCATCCAAGTCCTCTGCTTAGTGGTCTATAGCAAACCCCCACCATAATATCACTATTATTTCTTATTCCTTTTATTTTTACCCAGAGACTCTCAACTGAATTTCCATGCTCAGATACATGTATTTCCTCACAAGTATATACGTCCTTTACATATAATGCTACTCCTGCCCCCCTTCCTTACTTGTTTATCTCTTTTGAACAAGTTGTATCCCTAAATCTTAGTATTCCAATTGTGAGTGTCATTCCATCAGGTTTCAATAATGCCTATTATGTCATAGTCCCCTTAGGACTTCAAGTTCCTCCTGCTTGTTTCCCATACTCTGCATTAGTGTAGAGACATCGGAAGCCATGAGTTATATGCCCTGAGGTTTTTGTCTCTGTGCTTACCTGTGAGTTAATGTCTATGGTAGAATAGGGTACAGCAGTTGGAAACTCTTTCTTGGTCTATTCACAATCCAGTGCTGTACCTGGCTTTCAGGTGCAAGTGGATGGGGTTGATATATAAGCTGAAAACATCCACAGTTCAAAACAAGTGATTTTGCTTCTATTAGCACCCTTTTAATACCAATTCCAGTAGAACCATCATCTTCCATAGTGCTACTATCATATAATAATAATTTTCTGACAGAGTTGCGGATCCAGTGGTCCATTGTACGAAGATTATTGATTGTAGGGGTTGTAGAACAAAGGTTGCAGTACTGGGGGGGGAAGGGGGTAAAATTCTTCTGAGAGAGACAGGAAAGTGACAAAGATTCATCTTCTGAATATGACATTACCATATTTGCATGAACTGTACACATACACAAAGCGGTACTCTCAGAAGGAAACTACAAATGATAGCTTCCATGGTTTTTAAACTTACGTGTGCTGAAACCATTTTTAATTGAATTGTAGTTTTTTAACACAGAGAGCCACACAGCCCCCTTCAGAACAGGCATACAGTGGGGCAGCCCTAGTCACATGGTCTTGCTTTTGACTATTTTCACAGGTGGAAGACAGTGATGTGGCTGGTGAGCCCTGCCACTGTCTCCCTGCTGTTAACTATACCCACCAAGTGTTCAAGGCACAAGAGACTACCAGGCTGTTCACTGTGCCTACAGTGTCACTTGGCAGTCCTCACTGTGTACAAAAATGAACCGATTTTGTATCATGAGCTGCCTTGTATTTCTTTCTTTTAAAAAACAGGGTTGAACTGTTCCTCAGGAATAGCACAGACTGATTCCTGAGCACGTAACTATTCTGGAAGGGGGGAAGTTCATTGCGAAAGCCCTTGAATGAAAGCACAGATTCTGCCCAGCTTACAGACTCTGCAACAGGATCCTGTGAATGCTGACAGCAATGGATTCAGGGAACTTTCCAAACGAGAAGGGGCCAATATGGGAGAGGAACCTCCAGTTTCTTGTGCCCACTGAAGCCCAGCATGTCTGTCCTGCCCTCCCTCCCCCTGGCTCCTTTGCAAAGAAGCACAGCCAAAGCCAAGTCTGAACTTTCCCCTCCCTGCACAGATTCAGTACTAGCCTGGCAAGGGGAGGCAAGGCAGGCAACTCGTCTGACTTACGATCACAGAGGCATGGAAAGGCGTGGGCAAGTTGCCATCTTCCTCAGGCAAGCTGGCCAGTCAGCAAGCCCATTTTACTAGGCCTGTTCTGCTGAGTGCTTGTTCTGGAGGGGGCATCATGGCTCTGTGTTTAAAAACTACATATCAATTTAAAAATGGTGTCAGCACACGCAGATTTAAAACCCAGGGAAGCCATCACTTGTAGTTTCCCTCTTAGGGTGGAAATCTAGGTCCCCAACTCACAGGCTCGGTAGGAGGCCCCAAAGGCAGGCTGTTGCTTTATGTTAGTACTGTATCCATTGCCATCTAAAGGAGCAACCCATAAGACCATTAATCCCAGGGTTAACTACACAACTGCATTCATACCATGTTTCCACTCAGGACAGTAACATTTGAAGCAACATCTGTTACTGGAAAGTGTTGTTATACTTACCTTTCTGGAGCAAAGAAAGGAACTAAAGTCAGCAAAATGCTAAAATGCAGAACAGAATAATGAGATAAACCAGGAAATGAGCGATATTTTTGCATTGTGATAATTTCAAGTGCACAAACATAAGTCATGGTTTTAAAGTATAACTTCAGATATTTTTGTTATAATCTGTAGAGTTTAATGAAAGCTAATAGGAGGACAAATTCTAGTCTAATTAAAATATGGCTATATAAAATGTGAGGGATAAATTAAGGAAATTGCTTTATAGGGTAGAGAAATTCAAACAATTATTCCAAATACTCAATCAAGTAATGCTTTTTTTACATAATGATCATTGACATTGCCAGATATAGAACAATCTTGAGAAAGTTATTTTAAATTAATGTTTTAGGGTCTCTTGTTTTAAAAGTAGACATTTAAGTAACAGCTGTTTAAGAATTTTCTTTAAAAATAAAAGTAAAAAGCAAATCCCATCCTCATCTGTTCATGAAGGTACATTCCATCTATGTTCTCTCACCATAAGCAGATGTAAATGTTTGACTTATGAGATCTAATGAGATTTCAATACAGAGCAACTAATAAAAATATATGCATTGAATACTTTTAGTGGCCTTTGGCTTCATGGCTAATGTTACACCCTTTCAACAGCTTTGCTAATATTATATTTAGCAGGCTGTAGAAACAAGGTGAATGTTAGCACTGAAATGCAATGGTGAAAATTAATGGATTACATTGTGCAAATGGTAAACTAATTTCCAATACATAATAGCTGAGCTTAATCTTGTTCTGTGTGCACCAGAACCTAGTGGTTATATTCTAGTGCAAAGACTATGCCACATTTGTCCTCTGTACCAGGGGGAAAGCTCTATACAAATATTCTAAATAAATACATTTATGATCTAGAGGCTATTTATTTATTTATTTAGAAAATGTGTACGCTGCTTCTCCAGATCTGCTTAAGGCAGCTCAGAACAGATTGATAAACCAAGTTCAGAGAGAGCTAGGATGAAAGTCCTGCCTTGTGTTCTCCTTGGAACATGTTGAGCAAATGACTCTCTCTCTCTCTTTCTTAGTTTCATATACGTAAGTAAGAAATTACTTTATTCTGGAAAAGTACTTTTATTTTCAAGGAGTGTAGCTTAAAATTCTGTCCAGTTGGACTGGAAATGGGAGTGGGTTTGATTTTTCAATAAACCAGGGAAGAGGGAGATAAGCAAATATTTTACTGTGGACTCCTTGTCAGTGAGATGCAGGCTACACTAAGGAATATGTATCTTCTTTCTCCCATGAAACCTAGGCGATCTTTTTTGCAGATGGCTATTTCTTAGGCAGGAGAGATAAAACTCTCCCCAAGGAGAGATAAAAACTGTCTTGTTCGTACCCATGAACCCAAGGCAGGCAGGAATCAACCCAAGGCAAGAGTCAAGGAAATATTGTGGGGAAGGGGATACAGGGGAAATGAGGTGTACCCCACAAGTACTTGTGAGTTCCCTATTGCACAACTGGGCTAGGCCCAGCAGCTAGCATCACATACACAGGCTATAATTTTCTCAGGTAGAGGGGTAGGGAAGAAGGGGAAGCTGAAGATAGGTGGGGGCAGATAAAGTTAGGTTAGCTGGTGGTTGGGAAGGAGAGAAAGAATGCAGTTCCAATGCTGGAGCCTTATAAAGAAGCTAACTACCAGATTCTTGTCTGTTATGGCAGTGGTTATCAACTTACGGGACAGAGCAGTAGTCAAGGGCTGAATCCCCGCTCACCGGCACAGTGCTAAACAGGCAGAGTGAGAGCGTCTTTCTGGCGCATTTTATGGCATCATCACGCCGTGAGAGCGGCATCATGGGGCAATGATGCCATAAAACGCGCCAGAAAGATGCTCTCAATCTGTCTGTTTAGTGCTGTGCCGGTAAGTGTGGATTCAGCCTAGGTGAGGCACAAGGTTTTCATCTCCTTGTCTACCTGCCAAGTGTGATATGCCTTCTCCTGCTTACTGTACCTGCTGTAGATCATCCTCCTGCTGTGACCTTATGGTGTGCTTGTAGTAATAACAGAATGTCTGTAAATGTATAAAGGTCCTTCTTGGGAAAAATAGACTTTTTGTTTCTGACATGGTGAGACCCAGGTTCTCTGATAGAGTGATTGTTAGGATGTAAGGTACAAATGATTGAGAACCACTGTATTAGTGCAATCCTAAGTAGAGTTACACCTTCTAAGTCCATTGATTTAATTGGACTTAGAAAGGTGTTACTCTGTTAAGAAATGCATTATAAGACTGAAGTTGCTCAACTGGGCATACTCCCTTGTAAATTTGTTAAGATAGCAGTGACTACAGCATCCCTAACTGGTGTCTCTCACTATTCCCCAAATCCTGCAAGTTCTGCATGTTGATTCCACACAGATGTTTTGCTCTGGTTTTCCTTGGTGGTCTCCCATCCAAGTACTAACCTTTGTTGATCCTACTTTGCTTCTGAGATTGGGCTACCCTGGGCCAGCAGTGCTATTGCTAAAGCAGCCACATGATTTCATCCTTTATTCACTCTATGTTTGTGTTTTCCCCTGCTTTGCTGCAATCTTTCCCAAACTTGGTTTGATATGATCTTTTTGGAAAGATTCCCAAGCCCCTTTGGATGCTTTGTGAATGAGGAGACAGGTATTTTTGTAGGTGCCATCCACATTAGCAGCAGTTTCCTTATCTCAGTCCCCATAGCCACCATTTCCCCCCTGTATCACTAGAGGACATTTCATACTGTTTTAGTAGGTAATTAATGTATTGCTATAGAGCAACAACATTATAGTGATCTGTTGCCATGATCTTCTAGTTTGTACCTTTCATTTCTTTAAAGTAATTCTCTAGTCTTTTTCAATATGTAGTTATAAGGGGGAAAGTACTGGCCGACAGACAGACAGACAGACAGACAGACAGACAGACAGACAGACAGACAGACAGACAGACAGACTTTTATAAAACCAGCACATGGGAGAATGTGACCAAGATTTATGAAATTATAAACACACTAGCATTTTTGATCATAAGAATGTAAAAGCCACCTTAGACAAATGGCTTATTGAGGTGGGGGTGGGGGTTTGGTCAGGATCCAAACTGAAGAAGAGTTCGGTGGAACTCATGAGCTAGTTCCTTGTTTTTGAGCTTCATTTGATTTTAGTGGCTAATATATCTTTCATCTATATTTGAATACTAACTATAGTATTTTACATATTGACCCATATTAATAAAGTTTGATCTTGATATATACATTTTTGCCTCTGCTTAGCTCTTTCCACATGTAAAATCTGGCTATTTTTAATGCTTGGGGAGACTGTAATAGGACTTATGAGAGAGACTCCCAAGAAGGCAGGCTAACAACCTGTCGAGAAGTCAGCCTTTGCTAATTTGTGTGTGTATGAGGGGGGGGGGAGTTGGCTTTTTAAAACTTTGGTTCATCTTCATGTCCTTTGTGCAGACACACATAGGACTGTGCAGGAGCAGGCCAGCCATGGAGGTTCAGTCTGACAAGATTTACTAGAGCTTTCCTAAGTGTGCAGAGCATTCCCCCCACCCTTAGCATGAGTTTGTCTTTCCAGACAAACCAGCATGCAACCTGGCGAGGTATTCTTCCCTTAGTCTCTCCATTCAGCGCCATGGAGGTTAGACATGTTTGCTTTCCATTCCAAGAGAAATTCCATTCCAAGAGAATGATATAGTTTCTGTCCCTCCCCGCCACCATCATGGGCTCATAAGGAACAGAACAAAACCAATGAAGGACAGAGGGACCAGGGACAAGCTCCAAACTAGCCCTTGCCTTTTCCATGGAGACCTCAACAATGGTTCCCATATCCATATCCCATATCTGTTCATGGATCTGAAGCAAGTATCAGCTTCTGTGGTTTCATCCTCTAGCCCCTTACTGGTTCCTTTGTCAACATTAGTTCCAATGCCTCTGTCTGAGCACACACATGACTCTGACACAGATGGTGATCAAACTCCTAGCAGATCTCAGGACATGAAAATGAAAACAGGGTTATACTTACCTGTAACTGCTGTTCATCAAGTTTCTTCTGTGCGTGCACACATCTCTCTCCCCTTCCCTGCTGTGGGCTGTTGTGTCAGCCTGTCTTCACCATGATGATGAAGGGAAGACAGGGAGAAACACCGTCCCCGGTCGTGAGGCGGTTTGGGTGGGAAAAACAAGCTCGTGCCAAGGTGAGGGGGAGCACTCCACATGCTTAGGAAAGCTCTAGAAAATCTTGTCAGATTGAACCTCCACAGCTGGCCTGCTCCTGTGCAGTCCTATGTGTGCCACCACAGAAGACACTCAATGAACAAGTTACAAGTAAGTGCAACCCTGTTTTCAGGCTTTGGGTCCTAGTCAGGCCACAGAAGAGAAATCTCTGGAAATATACTGAGTTTTGAATTCCTAGAGAGATAAGGAGATAAAACTAAGGCACACAGGTGCAGATGAATGATAAATCAGAGTGTTTCAAGACCATAGATCCAAAGGGAGGCTGTCGCCTTGCATTCCATCTCATTGGCACAAGGAATCATGGTAAGAGCAAGTTGTTCTGATTGCAAACACATATTAACTGCAGAGAAATGTGGTTACATGTCTTAGTAACACTCCTGATTGCCGAAGCAGGATCAGGCCACGCTGTGGACAGTCTGGCAGAAATTAAGGGTCTTCATTTTGTACTGGGCTGTTTGTGGCTTACTTGCTACTTACAAGAAATCTTGAGCCTGAGATCTGGTCGCCAGTTTAGGTGTTAGCTCTAAGCTTTTCGTTCCTGGACTTTGAAGTTCTATGGATATTTGTGGTTGGACCTGAAGATAATGTCTGTTTTAGTGTACTCAAGCCTGTACAGTATTTTAGAGCAAGTATTTAACTTTATTGTGTTTCCCTGTCTGGCCCAATTTCTGTACTTGTAATCTTTGCACCATTTCTAATAAACATTATTAACTATACTTTTTATTGTTATGTTGGTTTTGGGGCTTCAGTCTGAATCCAGTACTTTGGCCTATTTAGCTTCTGATACCAAATAATTGTTTTTTGTGGAACTCAGGCTGGAGTTATCCTACCTTGCAGGGATGACTTCTTGATTAATACCTGGAAGGGCAGGAGACCGTGTTCCTCAGTCTCTAAGTTTAGGGTTTGTCTCGTTATCCAGAGATGCCAAAAAACACAAATGAGCACTGATGCAGTGAACTAAATTCTTCACACAATGTTCACAAAAATAATTTAGTGAATTTGAAAGTAATATACAAGAGTGAATACAACATGTGAAATTCTAAAACATCATAATCACTATAATATCATCACAATCAATCACACACAGCAAGGTGTTACAACACCGAGTAGCATGTGTATCCTCAGAAAAGGGAAGAATCCCAAGAGTTCTCTTATGAGCTGTCTTCAGTCAGTATACTGAGGATTCCCACTGAAACCGCGGGGGCAGATGAAAAGTCCCTCCGGACAAAGTGGAAAGGAGCTGGAAGACTGGGAGGAGAATGGAATGTGCAGGTGGAGAACAGCAACCGGGAGCCCCCGAGGGGGACCTACCCGCCCGACAAGCCTCCGGGTATCTCAAGCTTGTTTCATGAGCACTTCCTCACGGGGCGTGGTTTCTCCTACCACGATGGTATTTCTCCGACTCTCCCACAAACTCTTTCACGTGCTGAAACTCTGCGCACTTTTCTGAGGATACACATGCTACTCGGTGTTGTAACACCTTGCTGTGTGTGATTGATTGTGATGATATTATAGTGATTATGATGTTTTAGAATTTCACATGTTGTATTCACTCTTGTATATTACTTTCAAATTCACTAAATTATTTTTGTGAACATTGTGTGAAGAATTTAGTTCACTGCATCAGTGCTCATTTGTGTTTTTTGGCAAGTTTGGGTGGGTGAGCATCTTTGATAGCCTCTTTTGGTTTGAGTTTTGTCGTTATCCAGAGAGGCAAAGCTCATCCCCTCACAGCAGTATGTTTTGTTCTTGACCTCTAGTCTGCAACACAACCTCAAAGCAGTTAGCCAGAGAGAGACCTTCCAGCCCCACTCCTTATTCTTAAAAACAGCATAAAGACAGGCTGAATTACTCTATCAGAAAGGAAGAAAATTCTGCCTATGTTCAAATTCAGAGTCACTTTTACATTTCAGTTTCTCCTGGATGAAACCATATGGGGGGCAGTGGAGTTGAGCCCTAGCTCCCCCTCTCCTTCCCCCCATCCCTAACTTACCTGCCTCCTGATTCCTTGGGGATGCAGGCCTAGATGAGCAATAGTGGCCATGACACTCCAGGCAGCAGGGAGGTTCAGTTCTGGGTGCCCGACAGCATGCTCATGACCAAGCAGGTGCTACCTCAACCTCCCCTCCTCTGAGCCCTGCCTCCAAACATCAGAAGGAAGGCACTGGCCTGAACAGCCCAGAAGTGGCAGGATGGGTTGGGAAGGGACAGCAACCCTGATGCTCCTGGTGGGGCCCCTGCATGGGGCCTGTTAGTATCTCTCTAAAGATTGTGCTTTGTTTGGCCCTGTCAAGCCATTATGTATTGGCTGTTGTGGGTTTTCCGGGCTGTATTGCCGTGATCTTGGCATTGTAGTTCCTGACGTTTTGCCAGCAGCTGTGGCTGGCATCTTCAGAGGTGTAGCACCAAAAGACAGAGATCTCTCAGAGCCAAAACACACGTTAAGAAATACCTAGGTTCAGCACGTGTTCTCTTAAGGTTTGCCGGGATCTGTAGGAGTCCTGGAAGCTTAAAGTTTAGCATTTACAGAGCAGCAAAAAGGGGAAGGGAAATACAGGCGCCTGTATTTTAAGCTTTAAGCTTCCAGGACGCCTTTAAACTTCCAGGACGCTTACAGATCCTTTAAGCTTCCAGGACTTTAAGCTTCCAGGACCCCTACAGGTCTTTAAGCTTCCAGGACACCTACTTTAAGCTTCCAGGACGCCTACAGATCCCGGCAAACCTTGAGGTAAGAGAACACGTGCTGAACCTAGGTATTTCTTAACGTGTGTTTTGGCTCTCAGTGTCTGGAACGTCAGGAACTACAATGCCAAGACCACGGCAATACAGCCCGGAAAACCCACATCAGCCATCATTCTCCGGCCGTGAAAGCCTTCGACAATACACCACTATGTATTGCTGCATCTCCAAAGAAATTAGTAGTTGGTACAGACACTTAAAGACAGCCCGAACAGTAAGAAGAATGATTTAATGGACTTAATGTTTATCTATAAATCCAAAAAAAATCCTATTGATTTCAACCCTATAAGTATTCAGACCTATGTAAATAATTTCTGATAACAACTTGTTATGAACACTTTGATTAGAGCCTTCAGCTTTGTGAGCAAACCAAGATGTGTTGTTTTTATGTATTTTTAACAGTGGATTCAAGAAGACTGTCTTGGTGCAGCAATCTGTTTCGCTATTCTGTTTATCAGCCCCTCATCTGCTGACTGACCCAGGTAGCTGCACCTGTGACCAGTTTTTTGTAGCAATCTCTGTAGAAAAATGCAAAAGTAATCAGCACATGTTTGCCTTTCATTCATCTCTGTCATCTGGGAATCTGATCCTGATAGTATCGGGAGCAATGAAAGGTACATTCTGATATTATTTTCAGTTTTTTGTCTAGACAGTGAAGAGCAACCACTTGTATCTCTGCAACACACATATGAGAATGGAAAAAAGGATTCTAGGCTGGAGGCCAGAGGGGAGTGGGGGGTAGTAAGCTGTCTATATTTTCTAAAAAAGAAGAAGTTAAAAACCACCACCTACTCATCAGGTGGTTGGAGACTGAGGTTGTAAAAATGTGCTGCAGGCAGAAGTTCTGAAAAATCCCAGAAAGTGTTGAAAACATCTCTAAACAAGGTATTTTTCTCCTGCACCTTTCTTGCTAAAGGTCCCAATTGCTGCCAAGAAAACTAGTGAGAATGTTAGCTGCCAAATAAAAAATTTATGACAGTGTTTGGCAAAGGACTGTATCGCTGCTTGTTTTATACATTTCCACAAGGCTATTGAAGGGCTTTCCCCCCCAAAACACATACAGTTCACTGATCATTGTGTTCTCTAATAATAAAAAGTAAAGCCAAAGTAGGATTAAACAATACAACTTTTTATTATTTAATAACCACCATAAGTATTCGCTATAGTAAGAAAATCATTTTTCTATGACATTCCCAGTATATGTTTAATATATAGAAAACACCTGGCAGGCATCCTTGCTGGGGTGAGTCAAGTCTCATAGTAAAAATGCATGAAATCATCAATTAAAAATGTATTGCTTTTGCATTTGTGCTTCTTATACATTAATGTCTGGGTCAGTAAACAGTTTGTTGGAAAATATAAAGGGACTCATTCACAACTTGGGCATGGTATTTATAGCTGAAAAATTGCGAGAAATAATAGGCCGAAATTGTATAGTTTGCCAACATCAATTAAGTTTTTGTGCTGTGCTGTGCTGTGCTGTGTCATTAAATTAATGGTGTAGAACAAAAATATATTTCAGTATGTATTGCGTGGGGAGAGGGGCTATTTTGACTACAAAGTTATCACACATTGACTGTAATAATTAAACTGGCTGAAGTTGAAACCCTTTTAAGAAGTTACTCTGCCTGTCTGAAGGTACAAAATTATCTCTCTACTGAGCAGCAGTCAATTTAGGATTCCAGTTGATAATTAGTTTTATTTAACATAGATCTCATCATTTTGGCTCTAAAGCAGAGACTCATGGCAACAAGTTAGAGTCTTGGGCACTGGAAGAGGAACACTAGAGCCTAGAAATGCCTACCATTCTAGGTACCATAGGACAAATAATGTTTTTCTTATAACATCAAAAAGCTTAACTACTTCTAGTGGAAAGGAAAGCTGCACCATAGGCTCTTATTGCTGCATCTGTAAAGAACTGTAAATAAGAAATTATCTGTATATTGGCTGAATTTATGTAGTACATGGTTTGACAGTGTATATATAAAGGGAACTTCATTTTAGTCTGAGAGCTCCTCTGAATACAGCCCAACTCTGGGAGATCTCAGAGTCAGCCAAGGGGGACATTGCTCCTACTGTCATCTCTTGATAGCATAGAAGCATTTGAGAAGTTCATTGGCAATCACCTGGCAACTACATTCATCTTAGTATTATTTCATATGTTGTAGCCATATGTGGGAGGCCATCAAAATACGTTCCATGTGGCAACCATATAAATATTATAATGCTTGTAAGCCTCCCTTACCTCATGTAACAGCACAATTGTGTTTTAAATCACAATTTGTTTTATTTTTCATATTATCCTGCAAACTTGAAGATCATCTTTTTGTATATGCACAGGCATCAGGGTTTATTTTGGGAGTTAACATCAGTTTTTTCAATTTCAGTTTTTATATTTCTTGTACACTTGGGTTTTACCCCTTGTTTGCAGAAACATACACCCATGCAGACTTTTTGATCCTCATGGTGGAGTCACCTATCAGATGTATGATTATTGGTGTTTCACTTATGATATGTGGTAAGTAGAGGTGGGCACGAACAGCAATACGAACAAAAAAAAGCCATGAACAGCCCTATCAGCTGTTTGCGAGCAAGCTGTTTGTGAGGCCCCATTCCCAACAAACATGTGTTCGTTCCAAGCCCTGTTCGTGGTGTTCATCAGCCGTTCGTCAAGCCAGACTGTCTGGTGCCTTTCAATCAATTCCCGTGGCAACAGTAGGCATGGACTTTCTGAACTCTGTCTGAACTCCTGTTGCCCTGGAAACCCCAATCTAAGACCAGGGGCACTTCACCCCCGACTCAGCTGCTTGTTAGGGAAAACCCTGACAAGGGCTGATTGCAGGCTGCCAGGGTTTAAATTTCACTCTCTCTGCTGCTGGGCAGCTCAGGAAGAGGGATATTTAAATCCCCCACTCAGCTGCAGGAAGAGGGGCACTTCACTCCCGGGCACTTCACCCCCGACTCAGCCGCTTGTCAAGGGGTTTCCTGACAAAGTCCCCCCCCCGCTCCCTCCAGCCGGCTGGAAGGAGGGAGACTTTGAAGGGAAGGAGGTTCCCCACGCTGTTTGCAAACGGTGCAGGGAACTTTCTTCCCTTCCAAGTTTCCCCCCTCCCTCCCATGAACAGCCAGTCATGAACAGGGTCATGAACTGGGTCATGTTCATGGTTGTTCGTGATTCCCTATTCATGGATGGCAACGAACAACAAACATTGTGTTCAGTTTTTTTCCTGTTTGTGCCCATCTCTAGTGGTAACACCTTGAGTATATAAACATTTATGCAGCAATTATTGTCATTGTTAATAATAGCTGTGTGATAGCTCACACTGAAATAACTTTTGATCATGTCTTGATCCAGTATGTTCATGCTCATGTGGGATTCCAGGTATCAACCAACATGCAGTACAAGAATTTGACAATTCACTGTAGGGGATGGAAATAAGTGACATCACAATTTTCACCTTCCAACTGGCAGTCCCATGCATGTATGGCAGCATTATTGCAAGTATCAAGATACTCTGATATTGAAAGAGATGGATATCTTTAGCATACGGTGTGTTCCATGTGCATTTCTGAAATTCTAAATATTTTTGGTTTAGTTCAGAGTTATTAGCAATTATAAAGAGTTAGTAGTTATGTGAGTTGAATTTGAAATCTAAGTTTTGGAACATGGATTATTCAAACTTCTTAAGTGTCTAAAAATTAGATCATTAATCTGGATGAATGAATAGTTGGCTGAAAAAGAGATTATGAAACAGAAGTTCAGCTTGCGCCCTGTTGAGCACATAGTGGTGTCCGGGCTTGTCACTGCCGCCGCTGGGCAGGGCGCCGGCTGGGCCGGCCCTGACATCAGAGGGGCACCAGGGATGCTGCAGGACCCTGCTCTGTGGAAGGAGGGGCGGTATACATCACCCAGACTCCCTCTCAGTCCACTCCCTGGCCTGCTCAACCTGGCCTGCTCACCCCCTGCATCCTCCATCATCTCCTCCTCCCAGAACTCTCCTCCAAGTCTCCGCTCCGCTCCGCTCTCACTCCACACCACCACTCCTTTTACACACACACACACACACACACACACACACACACACACACACACACACCACCTCAGAGCTCTTCCTAGCCACCCTATAGGGTTTCCTTTCTCTGCCCCGCCCTCCTTCCAGGCTTGTTCCCTCTCCTGACTTGGCCCAGCTGTGCCTCCCCTCAGGTGATTCCCTCCTATCACTAATCCCTTCTAGGCTTCCTTGCCTTGCTGCTAGGGTGGGGTTGAATGTGAGCCATCCCCAGCTGAGGTCTCCTTGGCCTTGCTCACGAGGAGCTGCCACAGTAGGCCTCTGAGCTGCTGAGCTTGCCTGGCCTTGCTCACGAGGAGCTGCCGCAGCCAGCTTCTGTACTGCTGAGCTTCCCTGGCCTTGCTCGCGGGGAATTGCCCTGGCCAGCTTCTGGGCTGCCTGCTCATTGATGCTGGGTGGGGCTACCCATCTCCTCCCCCAGAATGCCTGTGACAGCTCCACCTGGAGGGGCTTGGCTCCTAGCAACTCCTGAGCCAGGCTACTGTCTTCTGGCCAGGGTGTGGCTCTGGGCTGTAGTGCTGCTTCTCCTCCTTGGATGGTAAGGGCTCTGTTTGGGCTGCTGCTGGGTCCCTATTCCCCCTGCCTTGGCCCTTTTCCTCTGGCCTGCTTATCCCCCTCTCTTCCCCCTGGAGGGTGGGACTAGCTGGTCTCTCCCTAACCCTAACCCTAACCCTCTGAGGCTTTGGCATTTCGCCCCTTCCCCCTGGAGTAGGCAGGTTCTGGGCCTGGTTGCTGGCTGGGGTGGCAGGGCCACTGTCTCCCAGTTGCCTCCCACTGTTCCCTCCTGGCAAGTCTGGGGGCTGGGACTCAGACCCCAGACAGGTGGTCTGTGGTCTTCCCTGAGGGTTGGATGTCTCAGCTGCGGTTTCTCCCGGTGGGGAATTGGTCTCAGGAACGTTTTCATCATAGACCACTGCAGACAAGAAGAAAGGAATAACTTCCACAACATTTGAAAGTTACTTTTGGGATGTTTACACCCTGTCAGGGGAGGACTTTTGGTTTACATTCTCTATGGTGCATTTTGGTGCATTCTCTATGGTGCTTACTTAACAGCTGTGAACAGAAGCCGGAACTTGGATATGTGTGTGTGTGTGTGTGTGTTTGGCTTATTTTGTTACATTTGTGTGACTGTATAATTATTGTATGGGTCTGTAGACCTCATTACTGTGGGTTGGGTTTTTTGTGTGCATTCTGGTTACCACACAGTATTGCCCTTCCTATTGCACACGGTCCTTTTATTGAAGCATTATGTCTAAGGTTATGGTGAAATTTGAAGTATGTCACTTCCCTAGTAGAAATACTTTTTTACACACTGAAGAGAAAGTGCTTTAAACAGTATTGAGTATCTTCTGTCAACTAATTCTCTGTCAGGCAAACCATTTGTGAATACATTGATCTTTTTATTTATTTCTTTTCCCCCCCAGTTCTGGCTTTTCTATTCCCAGGATTTATCTGAATCAGTTGGGCAAAAAAAAATTGTTTTTATTTGTAGCACTGGTCTACTGTAAAATTAGCTTATGAACTGTTCTCTTTTTTGCCCTTTTTTTTAGAGTAAGGCTCAAAGCACACAGCTCAGGTTAAAAAAAATAAGCCTATAGCAGTCAAAATTGTTGTCTGAAACGTCTTCACACTGGAAGGCTGAATTTATTGTACAAAACAAGTCCTAGCAATGTGGAGGTATGCAATTCTGCTCATTATCCCTGGAAAAACGGGGAACCAAAAAGCACAGTAAAAAAATTAAATTTTAATAATGCTAGTGATATTTTCTAAATCCTTCTTGACAGAAAGATTCTCATTATTTTTATCTGTCTCGGAGTAGGCTCCTTTAATGCCATCTTCACAAATGGCCTTAGCCATGATTGTTTTCTTTTCTTCATAGCATTCAGGGGAGGGGGTGGAGGATGAATATATACGACACATTCTAAAATGCTTTTCTATCACTCAAAAAGTGCCATGAAGTACTAACATTTTGGATAGCACATTTTCAGGAACAATTGCTGCATCTGCCTCAGGTTTTTCTCTGACTATTCCCCCCCACCCCCCTCAAAAGAGGTCAACACAGTTAAAACAATTGTAGACAACTTCCAATAGAAAAAGACATTTGCCCAAGCAAGAAAATAAACTTAAATGTAAAAGTGGTGTCCACACTCTAGTCTGTTTGCATTTTAGATCCATGGGTTAATTGTGTTTTTTTTTTCAGATGGCTTTGTATTAAATCCACTGCAGTTGTGCTATTAGATAAAGATTGCAATTCTGAATGCTGGTTTAGACCAGGCATCTCTGAAAATGTTCATTTTGTTTCCTGAATATTTGTGGAATGTAAACGAAACCATAGTTATCATAGTATCCAAGACATCATCATGTTTGTTCTTGTTGGCTTTTCCTATGCACAGGTTCCTGCTAGTAAAGTAATTGTTCTATCTACATGAATGTTTTTCTTCATCTGTTATTTTGAGTATACACATCCCTAAACCAAATATTTTCCAAAGAGCTGACTAAATACAGAGTCCATAGAATAAGCCACTCATCATCCTTGCCATTTCCAAGGAACCATTCTTCAGCATTTTGATTGGGGGGGGGGGGGTTGTCATCTTTTGAGAGCTTTTGTGCTTCTTCATACTTTGGATTGGCTTGAGGGTTAATGTATGTGTTTAAAAGCGGTAAATGGTTCAGATGTTTATGAATTTTATACTAAGCAGCTTAAAAGTCATTCTCATGAGTCTAAAGCATGCTCCCCAAAGCTTGTTTTTTTCTATGGTTGTTGTGGGTTTTCCGGGCTGGATTGCCGTGGTCTTGGCATTGTAGTTCCTGACGTTTTGTCAGCAGCTGTGGCTGGCATCTTCAGAGGTGTAGCACCAAAAGACAGAGATCTCTCAGTGTCACAGTGTGGAAAAGATGTTGGCAGGTCATTTTTATCTACTCAGGAGGGGTGGGGTTGAGCTGAGTCATCCTGTAAGAGTTTCCCAGGGTGTGGAATGCTAATGGCGGGAGGCTTCACTGTATCCTGAGGAGGTTCTTTTGCATATGGATTGGTGCTTGATGTGCTAATCTTCTCTGCAGGGCTATTGTCAGGTGTAGAGTGTTTTGTTAGCCTGGTGTTTTTCAGAACTGGAAACCATGCTCTGTTCATTCTTAAGGTTTCTTCTTTCCTGTTGAAGTTTTGCTTATGCTTGTGAATTTCAATGGCTTCCCTGTGCAGTCTGACAAAGTAGTTGGAAGTGTTGTCCAGTATTTTGGTGTCCTGGAATAAGATACTGTGCCCTGTTTGAGTTAGGCTATGTTCAGCCACTGCTGATTTTTCAGGTTGTCCAAGTCTGCATGAACAGAGCATGGTTTCCAGTGAAGCCTCCCGCCATTAGCATTCCACACCCTGGGAAACTATTACAGGATGTCTCAGCTCAACCCCACCCCTCCTGAGTAGATAAAAATGACCTGCCAACATCTTTTTCACACTGTGACACTGAGAGATCTCTGTCTTTTGGTGCTACACCTCTGAAGATGCCAGCCACAGCTGCTGGCGGAACGTCAGGAACTACAATGCCAAGACCATGGCAATACAGCCCGGAAAACCCACAACAACCATCGTTCTCCGGCCGTGAAAGCCTTCGACAATACTTGTTTTTTTCTATTTGTCAAGGACATTGTCCGCCAAATAGCAGTTACCTTACCAAATTTGTTCTGGGGGCCTGGTGAGGATAAGCTGCAGTGAAAAAAGAAATGTAGCGAAATGAAAGGAAATGGTGGGATGATTCAGCTGACCATGTTGTTTTACTGTTGTGAAATATATCTTCTTTCACCTGAAATGACTGTGCATAGATTAACATTTTTGGTCTCAAAATATTTTGTGGCTAGTGGTCCCGTAAGCAATGTTGATGACCGCTTGGCTTTTTTGACATTTTATATTTCATCAGGGGCCTATCTGCCACCAATTTAGCAAATGCATCCAATTCTCTGTAGCTGGATCATTGTGAGATTTCTTTCTGGATATGAAAGAGCTTGTGAAGTATGTCTAAGACAAGAGGCAAGTCTGTGCAAAGTCTACTCAAAACAAAAAATGGCAGGTTAAGGGAGAAGGCAATCTAGGGTTGCCAGAAACAGATGATCAGGCAGTTAGTGGGGTTTTTTGGTTCATAATGCAGTTCGTGCCCATGTCTAATCACACGCTCATAAATTTGGAGACCGGATGTTGCTTATTTGAAGGTATCAGTCTAGCACAAGAGGTTACAGATACCAGCAGAACAAAATGAGACTGCTGAACTTTACTACTAATTTTCACAAACATGGTTTCCATATTTGAAGAATAAGAAAGAAATAAGGCTTTTGGAAACTTTCTCCAAGGGTTTATTATATTGAAAAATGGAATGATGAAAGCCTAATCCACCACTGGGAGTGGCAAGCTTGGCAGAGATAGGCTTCTGCAGCTGGTTTCCTGGTAAAATAGGTCCTTATGCTATTCAAGAGGTCCTTATGCTCTGCCCACTTTGGCCCTTGCCATGAGAACAACCATTGCAAGACTGTAATGGGAATCTATTTACAGATGAGAGCAAGAAGACAGCACAGTAACAGTACTAAAAGTGGTATACCTATCCAGTAAATGTATGAAGTGGAACTGGACATATGAAGCCACCTTATAATGAGTCAGAATATTGGTCTAATTGTAAGCAGTCAGCCCAGCCTCCACCATCTTTAATAGCCATTTTAACATGGCTGCCAGTGATATTAAATGGCACCAGGCCTCTGCATTTAAAACTGGATCTGCTAAGAACTGAACCTGGGACCTTCTGCATACAAAGAAGATGCTTTACTACTAAGTCATGACCCCTTTCTTGAATGCAATTGAGCATTTGTCCGTGATCCTGCTCTTTCAGTGAAGAATTTCCTTGTATTTCCCACCAATCTTTCTTATTCATCGTTCATGTTTCAGCTCTACACATGTATTTGAGGGCCAAGCTACACATGACGAATGACACTTGAACGGCAAGTGGATTGAGTGGAGGGCAAGTGAACAGGGAGAAATACACTTGCCATTCGTCATTCGTCATGTGTAGCTTGGCCCTGAGTTAACATGTGATGAAGAGATCAGTGTCATATTTTGCACAGGTTTTATGTACCTAAAGCCCCATGCATATAAAATCTGTATGCTGCAAAATCTGAACATGCAAATCATATCATTGGGGGTCTACATATTTTGGGCTGTAGGCACAAAGGTCCCTGTGTGAATGTGCTAGTCTTATGTGCAGTTATCTGGGATGGGGCATGTAATGGGAGTATGGTGGGATTCTCTCATCTCATGCAGACCACATTGGATTGTTGTTGCCTTGGAGAAACACAACTTCTCTGGAAGGCAAACCAACCCAGCTAGTGTTAGTTTGGTCAAATCTCAGAGATGCCACAATTCTTTTTGCATTCATGCATCTGCTTTTTGATGCTTGAAATGTGAAGAGCAGCCTATGGATAGCATAAATTTATACTAAGGACATTACCTTGCATATTTAAGAATATCACAATATCTAATTCTCTATATAACCAAATCTGGAGATTTAAATCCAGAGACTGGAGCCAGGGATAGACAAGACAGATCTTTCTATGAACCTGAAAAAGCCCCAAGTTTGTACAAAATTCTGAAATCTGAAAAAGGGGAGGGTTAAAACATCTCAAAATAATAGAACAAGTGACTGTACTTTTAAGAAATGAATGCCATCAGTGGTGTTGCTAGGGAACCACAACAATATTACCAGGCTTCAAGCCTTGGTTTCTATCAGTAAAAGACAGGGAAGCAGGGCCCTTTCCAGGGCTTTTTTGTCCTTTGAGGGAAGACTTGTCAAGGTCAAACTTGACAGCAATCATCAGGCTACTTGCTACCACACCACTTGCATGGCTGACCCAGGACTGGCTGCTTGCTGCTGCTCAATTATTTATTTATTTATTTGCTGCATTTCTAGACTGCCCTCCATGTCAGACAGGCTCAGGGCGGTGTAACAGCATACAATTTGTAACATGCAGTTTAAAAACAATAAAAACATAAATAAACATTAAAACACTATTCCATATACAATAACATTTCTCAATTGGCAGCTATAAATATTAAAATACAGCATTTTAGGCACAGGGCTTGGTTCTTACATCATGCCCTGCACCACACTTATGAGCTCCTGCATGGGTGGTGGATGGTCTCCAGTGGTATGGCCGGCAAAAGGACAGCCTAGTCCCCACCAAATGCCTGACGGAACATCTCCGTCTTGCAGGTCTGGCGGAAAGATAACAAATCCCGCTGGGCCCTAGTTTCCTCAGACAGAGAGTTTTACCAGGTCGGAGCCAGGACCAAAAAGACCCTGGCTCTGGTAGAGGCCAGACAGACCTCCCTGGGGACAGGGACCATCAGCAACTGCTTATTAGCTGATCGAAGCAACCTCCAGGGAACATATGGGGAGAAATGGTCCCAAAGGTATGCTGGGTCCAGTCCGCATAGGGCCTTGTAGGTCAACACCAGAACCTTGAACCGGACCAGGTACTCAACTGGTAACCAGTGCAGCTGATGGAGGATGGGTCAACAGCAGCCATCCTATGAAAGCTACTTTGGTGTAGTGGTTAGAGTTTAAGATTAGGAACTGGGAGACCCAGGTTCGAATCCCAACTCTGCCATGGAAGTTTTTGGGGCAGTCAAACTCTTAGCCTAATCTACCTCACAGAGTTGTTGTGAGAATAAAAAAGATGAGGAGCATAATGTAAGCTGCTTTGGGTCCTCTTTGTGGAAAAAGGCAGAGTATGAATTTAAAAAATTTAGCTGAAGATGGTAGGTTGGTTGGCGAGTTAGCTGAAGATGGGGGCAAATAAAGGTAGTTTGGCTGTTGGGTGGGAAGGAGAGAAACAAGAAGAGGAAAAAAGAGGCCATGGGGGCTTTCAGAAAAGAGAAAGAGGAAATAGTGGGGGTGTGGAAGATGCGGTGCCCTCCATAAGTCCTTATGAGTCCCCCATTTGTAAAATTACTAATTTTCATGTAGTTAGGTTAAACAATGTTTTCTGCTACACTTGCCTTTATCAATTGGACTCTTTGTGTCTAGAAGCTCTAGGCTTTGACCATCACCAAATAGCACAGAAACCTTTAGTTCAGTAGTTGCCTACAGAGGTAATATCCTTTTTCCAAAATTTGCTAGTTATGCTGATGCCTGAAATTTCAACAAAATGTGTTTAATACCATATAACTAATTTTGACGGTTTCTCAGTCTTGGAAAGCCTAGTTTTTTAAGCCTTGCTTTGAAAATAATTCCAGTTTTGCCATAAAAACATATTAACTGATTCAAAACAACCATTTTTCTTTCTAATTTCCATGCAATTGCAGACATTTGCGCTTAATGGCAGGGCATCATTATTCAGTGTTGGTCAGCCAGGTGGTAAAGCATGTACGAGACCTTTGGCTGAATTTTAAATGTTGTGTTGCTACCCTCACACTAAATTCAGCGTTGTTTTTTGCTTTTTTTCTAAAGGATTTTAACACTGTTTGAGACCTTAATGTAAGAATTTGCACTAGCTTTTTCTAAAAGTCATGCACATGTAGATGTGACACAAACCTCAGTAGACCATTGAATACATAGAATTTGAGAGAAGTGATTTGTAACGTGGGGAGTGATTTGTAACATGAAAACAATGATGCTGGAAAAGATGTGGGTTTAATATCTTCTGGCCTAGAGACCATTGTGGGTATGATCTGCTTGACCTATAAGGTTGCAACTGGCTGTCATTTATCATCTTGCTAAACAAAGTTTGCATGGACTGCAAAGGAAATTAATTCAGCTAAAAGTTAGATCGAGGGTCCCCAATTTTCTTCAGTCTGTGGGCAACTTTATTTATTTATTTATTTTATATCCTGCCCTTCCCACGAACAGGCTCAGGGCGGCTAACAACATCAATGAACAACAATAAATACAAGCTAAAAACATAACACCATAAAAAACAAAGGAGAGACAGGATGCAGCTCTCAACCAAAGGCTCAGCAGAACAACTCCATCTTACAGGCTCTGCAGAACTGTAACAAATCCCTGAAAAGGCCCTGGTCCTGGTTGAGGCCAGGTGTACATCCCTTGGGCCGGTGACCACCAGTAACTACTTATCCACAGAGTGTCAGGCTCTGTGGGAGATATAATGGGAGATGCAGTCCCATAGGTATATCAGCCTCTCCTAATTTCAAGCTGCAACAATTTAAAGCAGTATTATTCTTCCTTATATATACTTTTGGTATCTAAAGGCAAAATTATACCACAGTCACAGCCACTGGACTACAAGGCTATTGCCATAAGATAGGTGTTGGTACGACTTCTTGTGGTGAAATGGATGTTATTGTCCAGGATCTGAGGCTCAGCCCTCGGACTTACTGGGATGAGGGGACGGGAAACAGCCACCCAGCTTCCCCAACAGTTGCCCAGGTCCCAAACAGGCTGGCAGCGGGGGGGGGGGGGAGAAGCACCCAAGCCGCAGAGGATCAGAGGGGGCAGGTGAAAGCCAGCTAGACCCACCCTCTGGTGGGAGGCTAAGAGCCCAGGCAGGGAGACTGAGGACAGCCAGGAGATGACCAGACCAGAGGGAGAAGGCACAGGAGACAGGGACAGCCAGTCATCAGCCAGACAGCAACCTTACCTGCAGGGGAAGAGAGGCAGCACAGAACCACACCCCAACCTGCAAACAGGGTGGAAGAGAGTAGCAAGGACCAAGTGAGGCTGGGAGCAAGGCAGCTTCAGGTGGGACTGCCTGAGGCATTCAGCAAAGACAGCCTGGCAGCCAGCAAAGGAGGCACAGGTGTGGCTGGCTAGAGCAGCCAGCAGAGCAACACCAGGTGTGGCCACCTAGTACAGCTTGGGCCATGGCTAGAGTGCTGGGGGGCATGGCTGGCAGGTGGAGCCAGGAATGGGTAAAGGGATATAAGGGAAGTCCACCCAGAGGATGGGGTGGGTTGTGAAGGAGTGGTGGTAGAGTGATGGAGAGTGGTGAAGGACTGGAGAGTTTAGAAGAGTGTGTGAGCAAAGAGAGGGAGGGAGAGAAGAGGACGAGAGTTGGAAGCAAGAAGCAGAGGCTGGCGGGAGCTCAACAGGTTTAGCAGACCTGCAAGTGGTAGAGAGGGAACAAGGGTGATGTATACCTCCCCTCCTTCCACAGAACTGGAACCTGTGTTGTCCCTGTCCGTGCCTGGGAGCTGGAGTTCAGGCTCACCGGCACTCTGCGCAGCCACGCCCATGACAGTTATAATTAGGCTGCAGGTCAAATCCAAGCTTTTGGCCTCTAAAATCTCAGCTTGGCCTCTAAAATTTCAGCTTTCCCAGTTTCTAAAATAACAATAGTTATAATCTCCCTCATAAAATACTTTGAGCATTCAAATCTTTTATAAATTAAAAATTATAATAAGCTTTCTCTAGACATTTTTTTTTTGGAATTTCCAACTCAGCCGTAAGTGAATGTGTGGTGGGCTGCAATCATATGCCAAACTGTGGAACTTGCATTCATAGACCTCATGGACCTGGTATTGTTTCATAGCTTTGGATCCATGATAGATTGTGGTCTGATTACTAAAGAAGACCAAATTGGACCACTAGTTTGTTGAATGGTAAACAGCACTGATGAAATAGTAAATACGTTTTTACTTATTATGTTAGACTTTGACCACTAAGGATTGATTGAACTTTTCCCTTGTTCTCTGGCAACACATGTGTGTAGAGAACCTGACATTGATCCGGCCTTCCCTGTTATACCAGTAACTGAAAAATTGCAGAGAAAATTCTGTGGCTCTAAACTGGTCCTGTCTTATTCCAGCATGCTGATCTGTAGATCCAGCACACAGGCTGCATCAAATAAACGGTTAATTCATCTTAATATCAGTAATGCTGTGATTCATAATGTAGACTGGAAGCATCCTTGATGTTTTAGTCACACATTCCTTTTAATTTTGCCATGCATTCTTTTAAAGCTACAGTATGCTAACTTAATAAAATGCAGCATGCAAATGCACAAGTTTTTTTTGCCTTCAGGCACTTTAGCCGTGGATGTTTCAGTGGGTGTCTCCTTTCAAGTATATATTCTTTCTTAAATTATTTACCCTGTAAACATGCTTTGCATTTCCAAAGGAGGCTCTGGGTTCCTTGTCTGGAAAATGTTGCTGAATTTTTTTAGGCAATAGGAATCCAGAGTTACAAATATCATTCACTTTATGTTGGTGTTTGCTGTGTAGCTTTTTTTTTCCAGAAAATTTTAAACCCTACTTTCCTTCTCCCCTCCCTAACTTGAAATTCCTTGCTGCTTTGCCTGGAGCAATACCCACTGGCAGTGTCTGGCTGTGACAGTACTTGAGACCTCTTTACAGATGGGCCCTGCCAATGCCAGCCATTGTTCTACCACTGTGAGCTGATTTCATTACAGAGTATTGCTGAAACCCCACCCACCCCCACCTCCTCGCCCCTTGATTCTTTCCTTTAGTGCCCTGGCTTATTAACAAGAGATCTAAAGATGTCCTGATACTAGAATCAAAGTTCTTCATGTACCATTCCTTGCCATCATCCTTCAAAGGGGAACTCTACCAACACATTCAAAGTTTTTTCTGACTCTGCTTCCTTGTAGTCAACATACTTTTAAATAACAGTTTCAAGAGAATGCTTATTGCAGAGCTAACAGGAAATAATATTAGCACAAAGGAGCATGTTAATAACATCCTTCTTATTTCATGATTAATTTGTTCTGTTCTAATATTGTATTCTTTTTGCTTTCATGGGCAAACTAATCTAGATTCCTAGAAGTTGAACTTTGATAGGCATCCCCCAAATTCTCACATTATTGGAACATTTAATTAGCAGGTAGAGGTGGGGGTCTGCTCTGCTGCTTTGTCTTCTCCTGATGAGAATTTTAAGAGATGCAGATTTAGTAATCTTGAAATCAAGTGAGCAGCCAAGAGTATTTGAAATGAAACATCTGGAAGAATCGTTTTCTTTATTCCCCTCCCTCTTTAATTTGGTGTGATGAGACACTAATAACTAGGTCAGATATGAGGCAATGGCTTACGGATTCAGCATGTAAGATGTACACATTTGCTTAACTATGTATTAGAGTGAGCAAGTTTCATCCACAGTTAATCCTTTGTATATTGGTATTATGGGTGCCTTTGGGCCCTTATCCCACAAATAAAATGGTTGTCAGCACAGTTGTATTAGAGGCATATGACTGCATCTTACTGAAGGCTGGATTTTTGAAGAGTTTTCATGCTTTTTTATTCTGCTCCTTTGCTGAATTTCCATTTCCCTGAGTTTCTTTTCAGAATCAGTGAGGGTGGCTGAGTAAATATGCTCTCTGCTTTTCATGCATTCACTTGAGCAAATAATTTGCTATCAGGCGTTATTGTGCTAGAGAATATCCCAAAAGAAGATGCAAGGAGAGAGAGGAAGGGAGACTTCTAAGTTCAGGTATTAATCTTCACTGCAAACCAATAAGAAGCAGAAACCCCTTTAATTAGCTTTAGTTTGTTAGACCATTAAACATTTTTTTCTGTAAGAGAGACAGAGAACTCTGTTCCCTTTGGCAGAGTAAATATTGGCTGTTAAGTTTGAATTAGCTGTCATCGTGGGAGAATTAATGCTGCGCTTTACCCTTTCTAGTGAAGGAGGGAAAAATAAACGAGACAGATCTTAGTTCGGCTTTAAGTGATAAATGAGGACAAAGCAGGCCATTCATCTCCTGCTAGCAAAGTGGACACAAGCACTAAAGCAGTTTTGCGGAAGACGTGTCAGCAAATGTGATCATTTTGTAACCTGTCAGGAGGATAGAGAGCTAGTCCTTTTAAAGTGTCACAGGGGAGTGTGTGTATCTGATGTGACAGTTTTCATCTATCCTTTTTTCTTTTTCTTTTTTTTTTGAGGGAGATGTTGGAGCAGTGTGGGGTGGGGATTCTGAGAGAAGTAAGAAGGGACCTGAAGTTGGTTCAAAACTGCATACTTCCATTCCTACACTTTTTTGTATATAGAGACGTTTCCTATTTGTGACATGGGCGATTCCGCCCACCCTGGCATAGCGCTATACTCACGCA
Source organism: Eublepharis macularius (assembly GCF_028583425.1). NCBI lineage: Eukaryota > Metazoa > Chordata > Lepidosauria > Squamata > Eublepharidae > Eublepharis > Eublepharis macularius. The sequence continues at coordinate 76,669,487 of NC_072795.1, forward strand.
ATGAGGATGTCTTCCTGGCGCAATTTCTGATGTCATCGTGCCTCGATGCTGCTCTTGAGGCGCGATGATGTCAGAAATCGCACCAGAAAGACATCCTCATTGTGTGAGTATAGCCCTATGCTGGGACATGCAGAATCGTCCATACAAATGCTTGTCGTTTTTGGAAAACCCTCTTAAGTCTGACTCTATTACCCAGTCTAGTAAACTGTTTTGTACCTCTTCCCACCATCCATTGGTTCTTTGTTTGGCTGATGGCTTACGTTATTTTTCAGTTTTTATCTGTAAAAAGGAGCAAATGAACCTTTGAGTGTGTTATTTTTGCTTTTCCATCTGACTATGTTTCCTGCCACGTAAAGGTTAATATTGTTTCTCTTTAGTGAGAACCAGGTACAAAAATGGCATTAAATTAAAAACCAGTCTTCATTGTCAGCCAGCTATTTCCTTTTAATATCTCTTAAATAGACAAATTTCACTCAAACTTTGAAGAGTGTCAGCTTCTGTCCTGTCATGATGGAACGTTCATCTGTACCAAGATGGAATGATATTAAATGTTAAGTTTTTCTTGTATCTTTTTATTATTACTTATTTCTGTCTCTTCACTACACAGCAAATATAACCATAAGTGAATCTATGCTACTGAGACAAAGAAGCTTCACAGTTTGACATTTGCTTCTTTCTAGCATCTCTTTTTTTTAAAAAAAACTATCTTTTAAACTTCTCCCTAGGTATTTGGTACAAGTAAGTACCTTGCCAACACATGTTACCTTGAAATCTTTTTGCTTTAATGGTAGATTCCCTTGAAATTAGTTAATTCTTCCTCTTTGGATTTAGGAAACAAAGCTAAAATTATTTCAGGGGATCTATAGTGGTTTAGCAGATTATGTAGCCATTTATTAGTGCCACTTTGCTTTCTTTGAATCCTCATCAGGCTTTTAAAGCAGATTTTAAGTGTTTACATGAATTATAAGATGCAAATAAACCTTTGATCATACATTTTATGGTACCTATAGATGTAATAAAGCACAGCCCCATAACACAAAATATAAACTTAACAACCACATAACAAAATGCTTTCACATACTGGAGCTGAGGGGCAAAAATAACAAGCAAAATCAGTATAGACTACAAGTTGTAGACTACAACCTGTACTGTGACTAACTTACATAGAACAGAAAAGTTGGATGAGTTGCATCAATTTTTTATTATCTTATTCTCTCTTACCACTCTTTCTCTTTTTTTCTCCCTAGGATCATCCAAAATCGGATTTTGATAGTTATCTTGGGAATCATCGTCATCTTTGCAGTCCTGATGGTTATTATTTTTTCTGTTAAGGGACACTGATATCTTTGTTCTTCACTAACCAGCAGTAAAATGCTTCAGAGTAATTAAGACAAAGCAGTCACATGAATCATTCTCTTGCACTGAAATGGTTCTCCCTCTCAAAGCCTGCCTTTCAACTCTGGTGCAAGTAGCAAACATATTTTGTCCCATTGTTTGCATGTATATTTAAAAATTTTCTTTGTTGTAGAATGTGTGTCTCAAATGAATAGTCTGGTTTTCCCATAGAAACATACAAAATGGACAATTATATTTAACATACAAGATTGCACATGTAATTAACATGTTAAATTCCATGCCAGATTGTTCATGCTCAGCATTGTGTTGAGTTGGTATTTAAATCTCAGACAGAAATTTACCTTTTAGGATATTATTGGAATGAGAAAACCAAATGGAAAAAATAAACCGAGTGATTCGTATGCATAAATAACTATCAGAGTTGCAATCCAGAATACCCAGTAATCATACTACCTTTTGATAGGAGAATCCACTGTGAAACTATTATTTTAGTGGGATCATTTTCTTATTTCTTTTCAAACTTTAATTATTGAATAATTCATTCATCTTCACTGAGTCAAGGCTTAGATTGTCCAATGAATTTCTTTTCTAATATTACCCTATGACCATTTTTTTATATTTTAAAGGTTTTAGGGACAAACTGGACAATACATATGCTTTGAGTTGGATTGGGGTTCCCTGACCCAAATTAAAGACAGATGTAAAATTGGGAACTAATATTCCCAAATTCTCCAGGAGCAATTTGGCTTGGGAGTGCAACTTGGAGGAGGAGGGACTTCAGCTATCCTTCCCATCCTGTTTTTGGTAGCTGAAGTAGCTGTGGATCTCCATGGTCTGCAGTTAGTGGCAAGTATATCATCGAGTTTGGTCCTTAGTGTATATGGTGTCCAAAGCACCTAGTTAACAGATGTTTAGAAATCTCATTCAAGCAATTTCTGATTTACTAAACAATCATATCATAACACTTTCATATATCTGGTATAGGCATGGTACATTATAACTTGCCTTTCACATTGTTTTATCTGCTTCTATTTGGTCCTGCTGCCCATTTTTGCTTTTTCTTTTGACACTGCCAACCAAATAGTTAACATTACCTCCACCCCATTTTCCTCAAATTTTATATGGCAAAAGCATTTATTTGCCATAATGTCCATGCCATAGAAAACTATACCAGCCCTGTATCCTTGGCACATATACCAGCATGAAGAAACACACATTATGTTTCAAAATGTGAAAGGAAACAGCTTAAAATATAATATGTGAGGTACCAGAACTGATGGAGGACTCAATGGTCTCTGTTGATCCCTAGCAGCCATGAACATGTGTTGAAGTAGCTAGAGCCACAAGGAACAATGAGAAATGCCATTTCTATGGTTCCCAAAGTTCCTGCATTTGCCCATTGTTCCTGGCATCCTGCCATACATTCTTGGAGCAGTGACTAAGGATATGTGCAGCATTTGCCATAACCTAGCTCTTTCATGCAAAATGCAGATAAGGAAGGAAAACAGGTAGTGTGGGGATAATTCTTACTGATAGACCAAAATATATGTCAGGTTCCTCTGAACTTTAGAGAGCTATTTCCCAAATTCTAAATTGATCCCAGAGGTGAATTTACTAATCTGGTATCGAATTGCCACCTTTTCAATTTGCACGTCTCTGGACAAATTGTGCTCCTAGTCACACGTGTATTAGTATCTTCTTTTCTTTGACTAGCCTTCTAGAACTCCCCCACAGCCATAAAAGATGTGTGAAACTACACTAAAATCATGCCTCACGTACAACATGTATGTACCATTACATATATGTGCCTATCAATGGCTCAATTTTTTGATAATGACCATGATCACAGTTTTGTTATAATGTTTTTACATGGTGATGCAAGGAAAATATTTTCAGACAACTTTTGAAAACAATTATGTGGTAAAGATAGCAAAGATTATGGAACCAGAGATTTGGACGTAAAGAACAAACTAGGCTACCACATATATGAGACACAAAAGATATCAGGCAATCACCTGAAGGTCATAAGAACTTGGTAGCTTAATCCCACCTCATGTTCTAGAGAACACCGAATCTCTATTGGCTTCCTTGATATCCCTATTCAAACACTTGGGAATGGAATTTGGCCCCAAACTTGTTTACTATTCAGACACAAAGAACTGAGTGAAATCTATGTCAAAACCCATATAGCTTAGTGAAAAAATTAAAGATGTGGTGATTCCCAAGAGAAATGCTGCTTATTTAAAAGGGTTAGGGGATGCATGTCTTCAGATAAATCATTTAAGTTGTATGAACAGAACTGTAGCCTTTACCATCTTAATAATAGCGAAGGACTGAGTTCATGGTATCTGGGCAAATGGAGATGAGGGAGAAGCCTGCCAGTGTTAAAAGTATGTATTGAAGCAGGTCTGAAGTTGCGTGAATTTTCAAATCCTTTGTTCTAATAAGAATCTCCTGTAAATATAAACTTTAAAGAAGAAAATATTAAACTGTGTTACTTTACTGATTATTTGTTCATGTTTCATTTGCTTGCTTAATGATAATGTGTGCTTAGGCTGATTTATTTTCCATTTCTATACATCTTCACAAACCATTATAATACTAAAAAAATTTAATAATATAACTCCTCTAGCATTTTAAAATGTTAGTATGCAATTGAAATTCCCACCTCTGCATCTTACTGAGAGATGCCATACAAGTCATTTGGTGCCTCAATCTAAATCCCACTATGCTTTTCATATGCTGGATGTATGTCTTACTAGTTGCTCAGGGTTCTTTTCAAATGGCACTTGATATGCTTGACAATAATTCACTGTCTGAAAGCATAGGTGTGCTATATTATAGTGCTGCTTGGGCCTGATCCACACGTGCAACAGAATGACTGTATCCTTCAAGAGAGCACATTCTCAACACTTCCCCATGAAAATATCCCCAGCAAATTAAAATTGAGCATGTTGGAGAGAGAGGTTCTAGCCGAGCCCTTTGAATATTGGGCTAGTTTTCCATGTAAAGGGAATTCATCATGTTGGGGAACTTTGAAAAATGTTTCATCTGCAATCTGTAGTGGCACAGTCCATTCTATCACCTCATTATGTTGCATTTCTAAGCCTGGCCTAAGTCACTCTGTTTTCTTATAACCCTTTGAAATCTAGGGACAATTCACGTATGTGATAATCTTGAGAATGTGCAGAACTACTGGAAAGCATTTTATTTGTTTGTTTGTTTGATGGGTGATATGTATTTGTTACCACAATATGTCCATTTTTAAAACTCCTACTGCCAGAGAAGAAGTTACGACTGCTGAATATGCTGGTTCACTGAGGTGCTTCTACCATCCTATGTGAATTTGGGGAAAGCCACATAGATTTCTCTGAGGATGACTTAGTATTGCTGTCATGTATGAACTTGTTCCTAAACTGCCTGAGATGAGTTAGCTAGGCAGCAGATAGCATTCAGGCACCTTGGCATGCCATATTCATAATAACCATCTTGAGTCAGGCAAAGAACCACATACCAAGAACATTTAGGCACATAGGTAACCTCAGTTAATTGTGAAACCTGAAAAACACACACTGTCTGTCATTTGTTCACATGGGATGTTGGACTCATTTTTGTTTTTTTCCAAAAAGTTCTCAGGTTCAGGATGAAGCTTATTCTGTTGCTACAGGAAATGATACCGCAAAGTAAACCGTCACAGCTACCCCCACCACCTCAACACAGTTTCTGACTTCCCCTGAACTCATTTGTTGGATCTTAGGAGGTCAATGAATGAATCAAACATTTCTAAATGTAACCATCAAGAAGCAAAACTGTTCTAATGTTCCAAAGCCTTTTATTCAGTCATGATGAATGAAAGCTACATCCATTAACATGCTCTTGTACAGTGTAGAAATTCCTATTTGCTAAACAGTTCCATGACACAAAATTCACTAAATAATTCTGCACTGATGCAGAACCAAAACACAGTTTAATTACAGACAATTAAGTTTTAAAGAGTTTTTAAATGCTCTACGTTTTGGGAAAAATATCAGAAAAATACAGCCTGACTGACGTCAGTTCCCATCTCTGGGATAGAAGGCCATTTGGTATTCTGTTTAAGGCAGGCTGGATTGTCTTATTTTGCAGCCAGCTTGGTGGGGGGTTTTCTTTGCTGCTGCT